>NW_006238946.1:2657477-2682040 GCF_000226075.1 Solanum tuberosum
CTGATAGAATTCTGAGAGTCAACGTATTGTATTATATAGCTTTTAAATATTTTAAATTGGTAATTATTGTAATTTTTAATGCTTTTTAAGTCATTTGTAAATGATATATGTTGCTTCCTTGATTGGGACTTTTCCATTTGTGACATATATATATAGATATTTGGTACCGGTGATAAATTTTTATTTTTTTTTGTTTTAATTTATGTGATATAAATGGAATTTGAAGATCAGTCGATTTTTTATATGTTTTGTGCCCGTGATAAATATTAATTTTTTTTGTTTTAATTTATGTGATATAAATGGAATTTGAAGATCAGTCGATTTTTTATATGTTTTCTTAAAAATATATTTGAAGTTATTAAATTGTTGTGATTTATAGTATTTTTGCGTTAGTTTTGAATAATATAGGTTACTCATGTTTCAATTCACGTGAACAATCATAAATATTTTCAGTTGTTAATTTATTGTGAATTCTAGAAATTTTGACGTTATTTTCAAATAGTACATGTTACTTTTTCTATTCCAATTAGTCAACCAAATTTCTTGTATGATTTAATTGCTAATTATTGTGATTTATAGCATCTTTTATGTAACTTTTAATAATATATAATTTGTTCAAATTCATATGACAATGAGGTCAAACTTTTGGGCTAATAAAGTAGTAGGTAATTAATGTTGTTAAATTGTCCAATAATATAAATTTTAAAGGTACAACCATAAAAGAAGAATGTACAACACTATCAAGCACATATCATCCAACACTTGTCATGTGGTAAGTAGTAGATATTCCCACTTATTATATATAGTAATATATATAACTTTTTAATAAATAGATAGTGTACTAAAGCAAATACAATCACATGACAAATTATTTTGAATAATAATATGATTATAAAAGTACAAAAAATAATAAGATTATGCTTAAAATATGAAAGGATAAGCGATACAACATCTGATTGAGTCATTGTTATGCCAAATGGTCTATAACAATGTTATAAGTTAGTAATGTTTGAATTTTCTACATAGTTTAAATCTCCTCTAACCCAAATCAACTTGCCCCTTAAAGTTGAATTATCCTATGTAAATATCGAATACGAATAAATATTATTTCAATTCTAATTTTTTTTATGGGGACTAGTTGTCCTTTGATAATTGGGTTGGTGGGTTAGAGGACAAGGATATATAGTTTGTCTTCTATGTAAAAAAAATATCTTTTAAATTTTGACATCTTGACCAATTAAGCCAAACATTGTCTTCTAGTAAAATCTTTAGTGTTGATGAAATCTTGACTAATTCAATTAGTTATGTGAAAGTAGAAATTTTGTATGCACTCAGCCTTCCTACTACAGATAAAAAAAAGTTTTGATATTAGTGTTGAGGTTCGATTAATTTAGATTCATGTAATACATCACTTATATTATGAGGATAACATTCTTAACAAAATTCTTTTTTTAAATTCAGAGCTTGAATCGAGATCTCTAGTTAAGAGTGAAGGATTCTCAACTATCCCACCACAACTCATATTGAATCGAGGTCATGTTTGAATATAGCATATATAATAAGATAAAGTAATATAGCATGTTCATGTTAATTATTTTATGTTAATTTGATGATTAGATAGAAATTTACGACTTTTTCAAAATCTTGTTGCAACTAGATATTCAAAAGATAATATATATACTATATTTTAAGTAGGGATTATTGTTTTATTTTCTTAAAGATTATATAGTTACCACTTACCTTCTTCTATTTTCTTATCCATACTATCATATACTCGATCATACAAAAATGTGATGAAATGAATAAAATTAGAAATTATTTGATAATTGATCGAAGTTATGCAATTTTATGATATATGAATTATTTAAGACAAATTTATGAATTTTTTTATGTAGAGATTAATTATGCAGGCTTTAATTATCCATATATTAACTATCATACTTCCAATTTTTCATAAAATAATACATAAATAGCTTTGAACTTTTGAGGAATAGTAGTTTCTATTTGACTGATAAAATTTTAAAAGCAATTCTATTTAAAATTTAATCCTAAATTTTAAATTGAAATACCCACTAAATGGCGGGTCATTTCGGGCATTTTCCTAGTTGACCCATAAAAGAACTTACATGAGAAGATAGAATTTTATTTTTTTTGGGTTTTATTTGTTTGATACACATATATAAAAGGAAAAAAATTTAATAGTTTGATTTGGTAATTAATAATAATGAAAATAAATAAGCAAATAAGAAAATAAAATTGAGTTGGATAAATTAAGCTATGACCTATTATTTAGGATGTGTTTGGTATGAAGAAAAATATTTTAAAATTTTTCATGTTTGGTTGTCTTAGCTTAAATGTTTTGAAACTCTTTTCTAAATAAACTTATTTTTTTTATAAATTTAAGAAAAATGACTTTTCTTCGTAAAGTAAAGACTTCTTTTTTTCTATCAAATGTTGCATACCGACTCTTGACCTCGCTCTAGGACCTGACTCCTAATTTCGACCCTAATTCAGACCCTGACACGGGTTATTCCCAACCCCAACCTTGACCCATGTTCCCAACCCAAACTCGGGTCAAGATTGGGTCTCGAGTAGGCATCGAAGTTGAGAATCGAGTCCGATATCATAGTATTTGCTTATATTAAACTTAAATATTTTTAAAATAATATTTTCTTTATACTAATTAAACATGATCCAAATAAATAAATAGTGTGTCATTAAGGAAAATCAAAAACCTGAGTGTGACAAAATTCTCATTTTTCTTTTCACATTAATACTTTGTCTTAACTTACTCATGAAGAATTCAATTTATAAGCAAGATGAAAGAGATGTATTAACCACTAAATATTTATGTGTCAATTTTCTATCACCCATTAAAAAGAACAATGTAAATGAATATATAAACTAAATAACCAAACTAGTCTTTTGAAGTGTACTCTCTTATTTGGTTTATAACACATACCTTATATAATTGATGAACTAATAATAGAGTTAAAAATAGAAGAAAAAAAACTTTGAAGGTTTGAACACATAATATAATATACCCATAACACATGTGTCAGTAAGCCTCGTTGTTAGACCATTTAATATAAAGTTCTCCGCGTGTAGTGCAGTGGATGAAGCTGCTCTTTTCTTAATCAAAGATTTCAAATTTAAGCTTTGGGTATGAAAAAAATCCTTAATAGGGAGCGCTAGAGAAAATGATCAAAATGGTCCTTGATGTATTGGGGTTGCTTTATTTTGATCCTTAATATATTCTAAGTGATTGAAATAGTCCTTAATGTATGACAAAATATGTTCAATTTAGTCTTTTACCCTAAAATGACAAAATGTGTTCAATTTAGTCTTTTACCCTAAAACTTAACAATTTATCCCCAAAAACGGTTAAATATAACTGTGGGGCCCACATAACTTACAAAATCCACCATTTTTACCATCTTTATTAGCTCAAATTCTTGACGATCCATTTCATTCAACCTTTTTATAATAATTATTTTGTAATTGTGTGGTTAGATGTTAGAGAAAATAGTGTTTTAGAATTTATGAAACTCTTTGTTTGAGCTAATAAAGATGGTAAAAATGGTGGATTTTGTAAGTTATGTGGGCCCCACAGTTATATTTAACCGTTTTTGGGGATAAATTGTTAAGTTTTAGGGTAAAAGACTAAATTGAACACATTTTGTCATACATGAAGGACTATTTTCAATCACCTAGAATATATTAAGGACCAAAATAAAGCAACCCCAATACATCAAGGACCATTTTGATCATTTTCTCGAGAGCGCTACCTCTCAAACAATGCCCTATCCGGCTCTAATACGAGTACCAAATATCAGGTGAAAAATCAAATAAAACATAAAATTCTCCAACGGCATTATCTAAGATAGTACTATTAATTTAATATAAAAGGAATGTGCATTTCAAGAACTTCTAGATAAAATGACACAAATGTCAAAAATAGACTACTTTGAATGTTGAAATTAAGGTAAAAGGAATTAATTGTTGATTTAACTCTTGACTGTCACTTGTTTTTTTACCTATAAATACCATCTAACAATATTTCATTCTCACACAACTCACAACATTCTCACACATAACATTTTATATATCCTTTTTTTGTGTCTTCAATATCTCTAATAACATCATGGGTGTCACTAGCTATACACATGAGACCACAACACCAGTTGCCCCTTCTAGGTTGTTCAAAGCTTTGGTTGTTGATTCTGACAATCTTATTCCTAAGTTGATGCCACAAGTTAAGAACATTGAGGCTGAGGGAGATGGAAGCATCAAGAAGATGAACTTTGTTGAAGGTAATATAATAATTGATCTGATTGTGTAAATATTTTTTGCAACGTTAGTAGATAGGACTAATTAAATTCTTTAAGTGAAGGGTTAAAAAACACATTTAAAACATTTCGATTATAAGAGTTTCATACCTGAAATATCAAACGTGTGATTTCCTATCAAAATTCTTTTGCATTGATCGAAATGTTGACTTTTACATTTTCCAAAAAAATAAAAATACTACAACATATATATCAATATATTTTCACAAGTAGGGTATGGAAGGTGGATGTACTGTGTACGTAGATCATATCTCCATCTTTGTGGGGTTAAAAAAGTTATTTCTGATAGATCTTCGTCTCCTTAAATGACAGGTTCACCAATCAAGTACTTGAAGCACAAGATTCATGTTGTTGATGACAAGAATTTGGTGACCAAATATTCAATGATTGAAGGAGATGTTATTGGAGACAAACTTGAGTCCATTTCCTATGATCTCAAATTTGAAGCTCATGGAAATGGAGGATGTGTTTGCAAGTCTATAATTGAGTATCACACAAAAGGTGATTATGTGTTGAAGGATGAAGAACACAATGAAGGCAAAAAACCAGGCATGGAACTTTTCAAGATTGTTGAAGCATACCTCCTCGCCAATCCTTCTGTCTACGCTTAAGTGATGAAAAAAGAATCAGGTCTACACGTGAAATATAACGCGTTGTGACATTATATAATAATTAAGAAAATAAAGTAGGCTCTAATTAAAAAGTTTAATCTTTTAAATGAGATATCATTCTGTAGGTTTGAGTTTTCATTGTTTTAGTGTTTTTTGTTGAGTGTGTGTTCTTTTTCCAAGTTTATC
This sequence comes from Solanum tuberosum, assembly GCF_000226075.1. Lineage (NCBI taxonomy): Eukaryota > Viridiplantae > Streptophyta > Magnoliopsida > Solanales > Solanaceae > Solanum > Solanum tuberosum. Next base: position 2,662,624 of record NW_006238946.1, read on the forward strand.
ATGGGAAGAACTCTTAATAATGTAGCAACCTTTAATTTTGCTTATCAAATACTTATATAAAAAATATGTTTTACTTTTCAAAAATTAATTGTTTCAAGTTAAGTACCTACAGTAGAAAACTGATAACTCAAATGAGGTTTATATAGTCTTTTCTAAAACTGTGGTGACCGGTTAGTGTGTACATATTTCGACTAATTCACTATAGTATAGAAAGTGTAAGTGATTAATTACACAAAGGGAGTATTACTATTATGTAGAATGTTTCGACTAATACTATTATGAAGTACATATATCGATTAATTCTTTCTCAAATTTCGTATTAAGTTGACTAATATCATATATATTGAAACGAAGGAAGTATTACTATTACGTAGAATGGTTGCATCATTCACAATGTTACCTTTAGCAGTGGTTATTAGTAGAGAAAATGTACACATTAACATTCCTTTTTGAGACTGAAATGAATTTATCCCACATCGTTAAAGAATAGGAACATTTAGTTCTTTTTAAAAGAACTAGAGAGAGTGTTGTATGCTGAGCTTAGTAATGTGGGCTTGTAACCCAAATGGGGGCATTAATGTGGTGGAATGTTGGGCTGTCCCAGATGGTTGGGCTTTGGTGGGCTAATTTCTGGCTTGCCCTATCCAAGCTCAGAGTTGGATCACGTGGCCCAATTGAAGAAATGGGCTGCTGGATTCCGAAAGTGGGGTGGACTGCGTGAGGCTGGTTTCACAGAGCAACGAACAGCTCCTGCTCTGAGCAGTGGAAGGATAACGAGCCGGTGCTTTCTAAGTCCAATAACGCCTGATGGGCTGCTCCAATTAAACCACCATTTTTTTCTTTTGTTTCTATATAAATAAAAGTTAGTAGATAGTCGAACGTTGTTTTGCGTTCATGAGGAATAAATTTGGTGCATCGTACTTGTTTTTCCTTTCATACTAGTAGTATATATTAACATTATTCTCCTAATTTTTTGTCCTTCGATTATCTCATCATTTTGTTGTTGTTATTGTGGTAGACTAAAATGACTTAAACTTAAGTGGAGAAATATGATCATTTATATAAAGGATCCCAACTCATTTAGGACCGAGATATAGCTATTTTTAAATAATTGGGATTTGAAATAAAAAGGCACGATTAGTGAGAATTTGTATATTTGTTTCTTACTTATTTGAGACATAAGCATATATCATAATTTTTGGTAGATGAAATTGTTGCTAATATACTAGCAGAATAAGAAACGAAAGTATAGTTTGAGAATTAATAGAATTGTGTTTCCTTTAGATATATTTGTATTTGTTCATTAATTTTTGTACGGGTACTCGATATTAGAAAACTTTGAGGCAAAAACTTCTTCCCCAGTTCCTCAGTTCGTCTTTTCTATATGAAACTTTAATAGTTATTTGAATTAATTTGTAGACTTTCTATAAAAAAAATCATTTTGTTAAAAAGCTAAAGAATTCACTAGATTATCTTTTTATATTTAGTATTAAATAATACAAATAATGAACTTTTATAAGAAAAGGAGTAAACTAGCGGGAAAATACTTATTAAAGCCAGACTATTATGTTTTGGTCATATTAGTACAGTTATTTAGGTTCTAAGAGTAACTTCATATGCTTCTTTTTTTTTTCACATTAATACTTTGTCTTAACTTTCTCATGAAGAATTAAATTTATAAGCAAGATGAAAGAGATTTATTAACCACTAATCATTTATGTGTCAATTTTCTAGCATCCATTAAAAAGAATAATGTAAATGAATATATAAACTAAATAATCAAACTAGTCTTTTGAAGTGTACTCTCTTATTTGGTCTATAAAACATTCTTTATATAATTGATGAACTAATAATCGAGTTAAAAAATAGAAGAAAAAAAACTTTGAAGGTTTGAACACATAATATAATATACCTATAGCACATGTGTTAGTAAGCATCATTGTTACTTTGTTAGACCATTTAACATAAAGTTCTCCGCGAGTAGTGCAGCGGGTGGAGCTGCTCTTTTCTTAATCAATGATTTCAGATTTAAGCTTTGGGTATGAAAAAAAATTCTTGATAGGGAGTGCTACCTCTTAAATAGGGTCTTATCTAGCTCTAAGACGAGTGTCATATATCAGGTGAAAACTCAAATAAAACATAAAATTCTCCAACGGCATTATCTAAGATAGTACTATATATTAATTTAAAATAACCACCACTTTTTTTTTGTATAGATTTAGCAGAAGGAATTTATTCACCTATATTTGAGCTTAGAGAATATGAAGATCATGAATTAGGATAGAAGGTTAGTACATAATTTAACGTTGTCTCACGTTCATGAGGGATATATTTGGTGACAATTTGATGCATTGTACTTGTTTTTCCTGTCATACTAGTAGTATATAAATATTATTCTCATAGTTTTTTATCCTTCGATTATCTCATCATCTTGTTGTTGTTAGACTAAAATGACTTGAACTTAAGTGGAGAAATATGATCATTGATGATTCATATACCGTATCCCAACTCATTTAGGTTCAAGATATAACTATTTTTATATAATTGGAATTTGAAATAAAAAAACACGATTAGTGAGAATTTGTACATTTGTTTCTTGAAGTGTACTCTCTTGTTTGGTCTATAACACATACCTTATGTAATTGATGAACTAATAGAGTTAAAAAATAGAAATAAAACTTTGTAGGTTTGAACACTTGAATATAATATACCCATAACCCATGGGTCAGTAAGCCTCATTGTTAGACCATTTAACATAAAAGTTCCGCGAATAGTGTAGTGGATGGAGTTGCTTTTTTCTTAATCAAAGATTTTAGATTTAAGCTTAGGGTATGAAAAAACTCTTTCATAAAGAGCATTACCTCTCAAACAGGGTCATATCCGGCTCTAATACGAGTAACAAATATCATGTGAAAAATCAAATAAAACACAAAATTCTCCAACGACATTATCTAAGATAGTGTTCATTTAATATAAAAAGAAGGCACATTTCAAGAACATCTAGATAAAATGACACAAATGTCAAAAATGGACTACTTTGAATGTTGAAATTAAGGTAAAAGGAATTAATTGTTGATTTAACTCTAGACTGTCACTTGTTTTTTTACCTATAAATACCATCTAACAATATTTCATTATCACACACCTCACAACATTCTCACACATAACATTTTATATATCTTTTTTTTTCTGTTCTAATAACATCATGGGCGTCACTACCTATACACATGAGACCACAACACCAATTGCCCCTACTAGGTTGTTCAAAGCTTTGGTTGCTGATTCTGACAATCTTATTCCTAAGTTGATGCCACAAGTTGAGAACATTGAGGCTGAGGGAGATGGAAGCATCAAGAAGATGAACTTTGTTGAAGGTAATATAATAGTTGATCTGATTGTGTAAATATTTTTTGCATCGTTAATAGATAGGACTAATTAAATTCCGGGTTAATTAAAAATTCATTAACGTATTTCGATTATAAGAGTTTCATTACCTAAAATATCAAACGTGTGAGTTTCCTATCAAAAATTCACTAGCATTGATCAAAATGTTGACTTTTACATTTTCCAAAAAAAAATACTACAACATATATATCAGTATATTTTCACAAGTAGGGTATGGGAAGGTGGATGTACTGTGTACGTAGATTATACCTCCATCTTTGTGGGGTTAAAAAAGTTATTTCTGATAGATCTTCATCTCCTTAAATGATAGGTTCACCAATCAAGTACTTGAAGCACAAGATTCATGTTGTTGATGACAAGAATTTGGTGACCAAATATTCAATGATTGAAGGAGATGTTCTTGGAGACAAACTTGAGTCCATTTCCTATGTTCTCAAATTTGAAGCTCATGGAAATGGAGGATGTGTTTGCAAGTCCATAACTGAGTACCACACAAAAGGTGATTATGTGTTGAAGGATGAAGAACACAATGAAGGCCAAAAACAAGGCATGGAACTTTTCAAGATTGTTGAAGCATACCTCCTCGCCAATCCTTCTGTCTACGCTTAAGTGATGAAAAAAGAATCAGGCTCACACGTGAAATATAACATGTTGTGACATTATATAATAAAGTATACTCTCATTAAAAAATTTAATCTTTTAATGAGATGATGGTTTGAGTTTTCATTAATGTTATAGTACTTTTTGTTGAGTTGTGTGTTCTTTTTCCAAGTTTATCATGGGAAGAACTCTTAATAATGTAGCAACCTTTAATTTCGCTTATCAAATACTTATATATAAAAAAAAATGTTTTACTTTTGGAAAATTATTTGTTTCTGCTTATGTGAGTTTTACCCGCCTTTTACTCTGCTTGCTTCTGACTCCCTATGAGCCCTTACTTTTTCGGAGGGTCGGCGGGGCATGGGAGCCTCAGCTCATGCATCGGTTAAGTTAGCTTGTTCCAAAGTAGCTAGAGCAGAAAATTAATAACTCAAATGAGGTTTACATAGTCTTCTCTAAAACTGTGGTGTGTACATAATTCGACTAATTCACTATAGTATAGAAAGTGTAAGTGGTTATTGAAATAGAGGGGGTATTCTCTTACTATTATGAAGTACATATATTGACTAATTCTTTCTCCAACTTCGTATTCACTTAACTAATATCATATAAATTGAAACGGAGGGAGTATTACTATTACGTAGAATGGCTGCATCATTCACAATGTTACCTTTAGCAGTGATTATTATATAAGTATAGAGAAAATGTACACACTAGCATTCCTTTTTGAGAATGAAATGAAATTATCCCACATCGTTATAGAATAGGAACATTTAGTTCTTTTTAATAGAGTAGATGAATGTATTGTTCGCTGAGCTTAGTAATGTGGGCTTGTAACCCAAATGGGGGCATTAATGTGGTGGAATGTTGGGCTGTCCCAGATGGTTGGGCTTGGTGGGCTAATTTCTGGCTTGCCCTATCCAAGCTCAGAGTTGGATCATGTGGCCCAATTGAAGAAATGGGCTGCTTGATTCCTAAAGTGGGGTGGACCGCGTGAGGCTGGTTTCACAGAGCAACGAACAGCTCCCGCTCTGAGCAGTGGAAGGATAACGAGTCGGTGCCTTCCAAGTTCAGTAACACCTTATGGGCTGCTCCAATTAAACCACCACTTTTTATATTAGCATTATTTTCGTAGTTTTTTACCCTTCGGTTATCTCACGATTTTGTTGTTGTTATTGTGGTAGGCAAACATGACTTAAACTTAAGTGGAGAAATATGATCATTGATGATTCATATAGCAGATGATCCAAACTCATTTAGGTCGGAGATATAGCTATTTTAATATAATCGAGATTTGAAATTAAAAAATGTGCAATTAGTGAGAATTTGTATATTTGTTTCTTACTTATTTTGAGACATAAGCATAGATCATAATTATTGGTAGATGAAATTGTTGCTAATATACTAGCAGAATTAAAAATGAAGTATAGTTTGAGAATTAATAGAATTGTGTTTTCTTTAGATATATAATGTTTGCCTCGATCTAATTTCATAATTAGTAAATAAGATAATCTTTAATTAAAGAGATCCAATAAAATACTTTATTCTATATTTTATCCACTCATTGAATAAAGTTAAGCTTTTATTTTTGTCTTTGTAGGTACCACATCGAAAATGTAAACCTAACTTTGGTACTATATATTGATCTGATGAACCTTATATTATTGCCGAGCTCAGTAGCGTGAGCTTGTAACCCAAGTGGGGGCATTAGTGTGATGGAATGTTGGGCTGTCCCAGATGGTTGGGTTTGGTGGGCTAGTGTCTGGCCTGCCCTGTCCAAGCGCAGAGTTGGATCACGTGGCTCAGTTGAAAGAATGGGCTGCTTGATTCCTAAAGAGGGGTGGACTGCGTGAGGCTGGTTTCACAGAGCAACGAACAGCTCCCGCTCTGTGCAGTGGAAGGATAACGGGTCAGTGCTTACCGAGTCCAGTAACGCCTGATGGGCTGCTCCAATTAAACCACCACTTTTTTTGCATCTGTTATGGCTCGAACTCCAGACTCAAAAATCTAGGCTCGAACTTTGTATTTGTGCTTAAGAAGCCACTTAATATGTATACATACATAGTTTATCAAGAATCCAATAAGCTATGTTTTCTACATCCAAAACTCTCAGATTCAAAAATCTAGTCTCGAACTCTGTATTTGTGCTTAAAAATCCACTTAATATGTATACATATATAGTTTATCGAGAATCCAATAGGCTATGGGTTCTACATCCAGAACTCATAGACTCAAAAATCTAGCTCGGACTCAGCACAGTAACTCAAATTGACAACAAAAGCTGTCTATTATAGCAACTTAGTCCATGAAGCCAAGAATGGGAACATGGAAATCAATAATCTTAACAAAAGGGGCGTATCACTAGTCGCTTCTGGTCTACTTAACTTACCCTTTTCCACAGGTATTTTTGATGTTTCAGCTGATGATTTATCTGAACTTTCAAATGAACTTTTGCTAGATTGCATTTCTTGATCAAGTTCATCCCACCCTCCATATCTAGATACCTCTCGGTCACCCTTACTAGCTGAAACGTCCTTGTTGGACACCCATGATTGATAGCCCGTCTTTCTCTTTCGTGTCTTGGAGCTTCCTCCTCTTCTCCAAAAGTTTGTCTTGCTTGAGGTGGGAGCAGCACGCTGTCTCTTCTTAGTTGTACTCTTGCGCGTTGGTTTGTTTTGTATCACGTCCAGTATCTTTTGGATTGCAAAAAAAAGTGTGGATTGTCCAATGGGAAGGGCGAATGCCATAACAAAAGCTTTAGCTCCTCCAGTAGAAATCAATACTAATAGAATTGGTAGAAACACAAAACCGTAGGAGCAGAAAACCTGCACTGGCCAAAAATGATAACTTGTAAGTTATTTGACAAAAATCATCTTACCTACGTTTCAATTTCTACTCGAGAACGTTTTAGCAAGACTAGTCACTAGTTAGATAGCTATACTTAGGAAGTCAGTCGAAAATGTAGTGAAAAGAAAGCTACTGGAAGCATAGAAAAACACATCGAGCATAGCTCTTAAATGATTATATTAACAGATTTTTCAAGAATCAAAGAGCCTTTCTAGTCCAAAACCTCGATCCTGGTTAGTAGTACTGCAGTTAGATAATGCATAATATATACTCATAAGTTGCGGCTGAGCCAGGATATTGGACATGGACAGTGGATAGGGGAAACTTTCAGATTTTGGAAGATTTGATTGGGCATAAGACTAGAAGAAAAGCTTGGGCCATTGGGTGGGAGGACGTTTGAGGACAAATGGTAATACTCCCCATTAACCAACCATATACAGGAAGAACGTCCGAAACTCATGGAAGATCTCAGAAGAATAATTAGCATAGGAAACTAGTTCAGTGTTGAAGTTCTTGAGTTTTGATAATCGGAAACAACCTCTCTACCTTCACAAAGTAGGGGTAAGGCCACGTACACTCTACACGTTTCATAACGGAAAATCTTGGAATAGTCAACTGTTTTATACTAAATTCACTAAGTTTATCATGTACTTCAACAATTTGAACTCAAAGAACACAACCTATCATTTCAAGAAAACATTATACTAAATTCACTCAATTCAAAATCAAGCTCATGTATCTAAATACCAAAAGCAATCTGGTTCAGTCTCAACATAATCCAAAAGCATCACTTTACACTAACATCTTATTTCATGAAAAAAATACAAAACAAAATAACAACATACTTCATCTTTCTCAGAGAAAAAAAAATGGATTCAGGTTAAAGTGCAGATTCCACAAAAACCTCATCTTCCTTCAATCCAAGAAGTACCTAAAAATGTCAAAACTCCATATCCATGCCAAGAAGTACCTAAAAATGTCAAAACTCCATATCCATGCAAAAAAATCCAAACTTTAAGCTCAAAACCCAAAATTCAAGTACCTAAGAATGTAAAAACCCCATATCCATGCAAAAAAATCCAAACTTTAAGCTCAAAACCCAAAATTCAAGTACCCCAAAATGTCAAAACCCCATATCCATGCAAAAAAATCCAAACTTAAAGCTCAAAACCCAAAATTCAAGTACCCAAAAATGTCAAAACTCCATATCCATGCAAAAAAATCCAAACTTAAAGCAGCAAACCCAAAATTTAAGTACCCAAAATGCCAAAAAGAAACCAAACTTCACAGGAAAAAAACAGGAACACAAGTTTATAATTCAAGAAATAAAAGGGAGAAGCAGAAAAGTTACTACCTTAAAAATCCAAATACTTTCAATATACTCAGCAAAAAATTGAGCTCCTTGTTCCAAGTATCCATCCTCATCAAGCTCCTCTTCCTCATCTTCAAGATTACTAAAATTCTGGTTCTTGATAGACTCAGCATTTGAGTCCCACTTACTAGAAGACCTGCTGCAGCAGATATGAAGGGGCTGCTGCTTCTGAAAATGAGAAGAGAGTGGATTTAAAGGGTTTAAAGAAATGGGTTTTTGAGTAAAGAAAAGAAGAAGAGAAGGGCTGGGGTTTAAGGGTAAGTGAAGATGAAGAAGACCACCATCACCCTTATTGATGGTGGTCTTCAGTCCATTCCATTGGCCAATATTACTCATCACATTATCCTCTCTCAAATATGACTATTTCAAGAAATGAATTGTATATAGTCCCCAATATTTGTGTTGGATGGTTTTGACATTTTAAAGTGATATAAAGCACATGTTGTAAATACTCAGTGTTTAATGTTAGTATTAGAGTTCTACTAAATTTGAGTTGTCACCAAGAAATCGTAAAATGTACTTTAACAAATGTGCCTTCATAATCAAAGAAATCTTGAATTTGAAATCTGTGAGTAAGAACGAAAAAAAGAAGATGATTGACCGACTTTAAAATCTAATGTGAAGCTAAAGGGAAAAATATGTCATTAATGTGTTTCAAGGACAAAGTATGTTTCAATTAGAAGATTTGAATATCTCTAAATATAATTTTAAAAGTGAAAAATAAGTTAGAAAACAGATAAGTTGGATTTGAAAATTTCTTTTAAAAAAACTAGAGTATAATTTTGTCTAGTTAAATAAAAAAAAAATCAGTATTACTTCATCCCTTATTCCCCTTTTTTTAAAAAGTAGATATGAAACTCAAAATATAGTAGACTCAATCTAATAGTATCAGATTCTCTGAAAGTGTAGTGTGTATGCGATCTTACCTTTATTTTACGACTATAAAGTCATTTCCAATAAACCCTCAACTCAAACCATATTTTTTGGAAGGTTCCAATATCTCCACCAATTCATAGAGAGAACTTAAACTAAACACATACATATTCTCTCCCTTCGTTTCAATTTATTTATCGTGTTTCAAATCAAAATAAGACAAGTGAATTGAAACTGATGAAGTATTTATATTATCCCCCTTTACCATCTAATGAACATATACCAATTAAAATAGATTAACTAAATAATTTTGTCAAATCAAACTTGGTAGAATTCAGTTTATAGTAAAAATGGAAAACCAACTCTTTTCTTTTTCTTTCTTTTACCATTAGTCTACAAAACAGAAACCATTAAAAAGTACAAAATGTTGAATACATATAAACACTTGCATGTTTGTGACTGGAAATTTTCTTTTTTTTCTCTCTTGAACCTTCACTTGAAAGAAAACCAACTAGTCTATTTCAATTTCTGATGTACATTTGAAGCCATATATCAATACAACGAAATGTCAAACTTGTAGACACAGCAAACTTCTTCACCTATCCCAACTTTTCGGCGACATTTCCTCTTCTATCATGTTAGTATTTTCTCGGCTCTCCTGAAGCCACCTTAAGCACAACGTTTTTTGCACTGCCTCGTAGCACGAAAAAGATCAGTCAGTCTGTAATGTCTAATGTAAGTACACAACCGGAAGTAAAAATCCTCTCTTTGCCACCAGTGGCACACATTCAACCAACTATACAGTAAACCATCAGCAACACACTCAACTTTGAAGCCACCAGTCATTGTCCTGATATGTATATTTTCATAACACCCTGAATAATCGTATGTGTTAGACAAAGAACGAAATGTTTCGGAGGAACATCAAAAGAACATAATCAAGAGGTATAACCCTACTCTCTCATGAAAAAATGGTTTGACAGTGATGATTAAAGATGACAGAACATGACTCAGGACTAAATTAAAACAAATGAAGAATTGGAATTCATGCAACCCTGGCACTTGAATCAACTTTCCCGGGTGAATTGACTTTCAAGTTCCATCAGTTTGGTACTTCCCTCTAAACTGTTCTTTGTTGTTTTTTCTATTATGGATAGTTGTTTTGACAAATTTCAGGGTTATATCAAAACACAAATTGGTCCATGGATTGAAAATAAAGTAGACACAAAAAAACGTAATTAGTCATATGTTTCCTCCTATCAAGTAGATCAACGAACAAATCTAAATCTTAGTCAAACACCCCCAATCAACAAGGGTTCTCCTCATCCAAAATCGGTTTCAAGAAGCAGGTTTTCGACTCACAAGGACGTATGTGAAAGCATAGGAAAGAAGCCAGAAGCATCACTATGTCAACAATTGACAGAAACATGGAAAAGAAAAGAGATAGTTACCAAATTTTACAACTAGTAACCATCTGCTAACTTCAACAGTTTCTAGCCTTCTAAAGCATATGTTGGAACCTGCATCACATTTGCAAAATAACAAAGTCATTAGCAGAAATGAATATCCCACACCAAAACCCCTAGGGCATCAGTCCTGGACAATTATTATTTTTTTGGTTAAAGATTTTAGTTCTAGCTGTCTATCAGAAACAACCTCTCTAACCCGCAAAGGTAGGAGTAAGGTTTGCATACATCCCAGACCTCACTTGTGGAATTGCACTGGGCATGTTGTTGTTGTTGTATTACAGTTCTAGTTGACACAAAATTATGCAAATAAACTTGATGACTGGCTTCGGTTCCCAAAGGTGCAACCACATCACTAGAGGGAGTTGGCACTTGTCAAGTAACTGGAGTGTCCATATCCAGATTCTCTCTTTCCGCCCTTAATTCATACAAAGCTAGCTCAATTTTTGGACTACTATTCTTCCCCTTTTCATTTTCTCTCTGTTACCTTTAATGGTTGTTACGAGTGTATGTGATCAGTCACGTTTCCTGACTGATCTTCAAATCCCCACCTTCCAACAACTTAATCTAAAGTATATTAAGAAAGAGAGCTTATGATATCAAATACTCCTGACTGTACCCACCAACCAATCATCCCCCACCCCCAAAAAAAATCCAATTGGTGCAGCAGGATCAAGTTGTTGCTCTACTAAAGTCATGATTAATAAAAGTCCAACCAGAATAAGATAAACTTTGAATTCAAGCTTTAGACTACCTCGAGCATGTCTTCATCAGGGGAACAGGATACTGTACAGTCCAAACCATTTGATTTATCAAATTGGAGGATCCTCAATTTTCCTTCCTGCACAATTTAAGGTTAAAAAAAAAAAAAAAGATGAATACTTTTGAGAATATGAACAATTTTACAGTTGAAACCAAAAAATGAGAAACTCATACAATGCATGCATAACTACCTTAGTTCCATATACTAGGCCACCACCAACCAAAGGATGGAAACAAGCAACGTTAACCTCATCCTCTGCACTGGGAAGAACTCTCACAAGTTCCATATCCGAAACTCTATAGACCTGATTCAAAGACGCACAATCTGAATTAACTAGAGACAATAAATATATACACCGATATTGTGAACAAACCAAATTCATTCTTCTTTCAGGTTCAGCCAAATAATCTCAGTAAAATGTGAGCAGGAGCATAATTCTTCCTTTTTAAGTTGTTCAAAAACAAAGTGCATCAACACAAAAGAAGAAATTATCGTGACATACTAGTAAACTAATTAAATTGGGCCTCTTCAACCTTAAAAGTGTCCTTAACACATTGTTACTGCACTTGCACATCAAGCTATAGTAGCTCCAGTTCATCTAGCCCCACCTTCATCAACTTAAATCCAATCTTTCTAAAGTTAAAAATATTCTGCATCACTTCACCTAGCCCACCCCAACTTGTTTTGGACCAACGTGTAGTAGTTGAGGTTGTACTTCTTCTTCCCTTTTTAATAAGGAAATGAGGTTGTGCTTCTAAAATTAGTTTAGGTTGCAGTGCAATTGAAAATAGTCTCCACAATCCCATTTATGTCATACTATTTGACAGGTACAGGAGATTAAATTAGATCAACCAACATGTCATGTGACCAATGACAGATGTGAAGAAGAAAATGGCAATTTGAGTTTTCTGTACAAAGAGAAGAAAAACATGGTAGCATGAATCAAAGGTAAATTCTTCAAAGTTGTGGAATGTAATTTAAATTCATCTAATTTGTAAATAGTGCACAACATATTCTCGTGCCATATCAATTATCAAACCTTCATGGTACCATAGTGAAACATGGGTGACGCAACACGGGTCAGAAGGAATTATATGGCAAACCCTCTGTTATTAACTACACTCTAGAACCAACTGTTCATAACCTAGATTGATTGGCTCAGAGGTTAAGAAGTCAAAACCCCTTGCATGTTTGCAAAGAGTAGATGAAATTTATTGAAGAACTTATAAGAAATGTAAGTGACAGAACAAAAACCTTATCAGGTTTAAAACCAAACTCTTGAAACTTCCATAAATCATATAATTATGTCAATCATTTTTACGATGTCCGAAAATAAGAAGTGTGCTACCATGACCCAGTCTTGGTGGTGGTGAAAAACTGACATTCCATAAGAAGCCAGGATATAATCAGGTACTCACCTCAAGAATAGTGTAAACAGGTAGAGTTGTATCTCCATCAATCACTATACTTTTCAGAAGTGAACCATGGCGACGTCCATAGGCAAGTAAAAGATGCTCAGAAGTTGGAGAAAACTGCATTTTCAATAGATGTGGAGCCACAATCAGTTTCTCATATCAGAAAGATAACATTTCAGTCCATAAGAGCAATTATTACTGCAATTTAAAGGTCTATTTCATAAAAATGCCATTGTGAACATCTCTTAACTAGTGAAATCACGTGGAGACACATTTCTTTATCCAGGAAAAAGTTAGATTCTTTTTGTGCAAATAACAATGCACAGAAAGAACTACCTTTATAACTAAACAGTAAGCAAAATCAAATATAACGAAGTATAGAAGTGAGTGAAACAAGATAAGGTACACCACCAACCTATAGGAACTTTAAACAAAAAAGAAATTCTACTCTCCAAAGGAAGGATCAACATTTGTGCCCAGGACACAATTTCTTATTGAACAAGTACTCAACCAGTTTTAAACTTCATATCCAAACAAAATAAAGAGAGAGCTTCCCCTTCATTTTTGTTCTCATCTAACAATTCATATTTTGCTTTTACTTCCTCAAAGGTTTAAGACAAAAATGCTCCAACAAGAAAACCGTCTATAGTTCATACTCCCAGAAAACCACAAAATCTTATCACAAAACGTAATTTAGGATTATAAACCAATATGTGCAGAACCCGAGGAGTACTAACCTGAATTGAAGTCAAACAATGAGCAGCTCTAATTAGCCGAGATGCAAGCACCCTACCAAAACTGCAACAGCGAAATAAAGCTCCCAAATGACCACCAAACAAAGACATGAAAAGAAACAACGAATGAAGGGCAAAAAAAGTAGCAAGTGTAAGCAGAGAGGAAAAGAAAACAAAGCCATTAGACTGGGTATTTACTTTGCCTCCTCCAAGGAATATATACGTAGCTCATACATAACCGGGTGGGCTGCAATTGGATGTCTGGTAGGTGAAGTTGCAGCATCATGACGAAATTGTCCATGGAAACCAGGATCAGCTTCCATGCTAGGACTGATACAAGCAACACAAGCTGCTAAAAATCTTCCACATGGTGAAAAGTGGGCACCCATTTCACTGAAATAAATAATGTATATCATGTAAGCACTAAGGACAGTTAAATGCACGTGATGTCAGGTTTTACAATGACATAAACAATTAGGAGTTGTCAAACGACGGTAAGAGGAGAATCATCAATTATCCCTAAGAGAAAATTAGATCAAGCATCTAGTACAACATGAGAACAGCTAAATAGCCTAGTATCCTTCAAGGCATATCAAGACCTCAAGCCAAAGCTTTGAAACAATAGAAATTATCTCACCTACAAAGCACAGCATGTGGTATCGTTAAGCGACAACAGAAATTATCTCACCTACAGAGGACAGCATGTGGTATAACTAAGCGACATTTTTCAGCATCAAGCAGCGCACATGGAACCTTAATATCATAAGGCCACACTCTGAGTTTCACAGTACAAGGCAATTCGGAAGCCGCTGCAGCAGTCAGGGAAGTAGCTATCTCTGACTGGAACCGACTCATAAAAGCTTGAGAATCACTTTCATTATGTGCAATGTTAATGGGAACAGCACTATCGCCAGATCCAGCAACAGGTATTGCTCGAGAGCGTGAAGAACGGTGCCTAGAACCAGATCTTCCAGACCTTGGATGATTACTGTTTGAAATGATAGACGGAACTGCAGGAGGATGTTCTACTTCACCATAAGCTGATACAATGTTCGTGGCACCACTATGCTCAGAATGAATCGATCGTCGGCCAGCTTGGCTTTGGCCAATCAACCATCCTTGCAAGAATGGTAAGTCCCAGTATGCAGGGTCACTGAAAGGAAAAAACTGATTGTTTCTCTCCTCAGTCGGCACATCAGTCTCCATAGGATCAACTACAGGGTTAGATGCATTCTCTGTATCCCTAACAGAGGAACTAGTCTGAGCTTCTTGTGCAGGAGATAAAGTTGGCTCAACAGGGGACAATAAAAGTTCATACTGGCCAGAAGGAGTTGAGTAAGTGAGAAGTCGGACAGATGCAGAAGTGTCTGCTCTGTTCTGTGTACTGTCAGAACCCATGTCTACATTGCTCTGCTGCAAAGGCATTCTAGGATCACCTCTAGCGATTGATGGCCAGATCATGATCGGTAGAGACATGATAGGCAATTCATTCGCTGAAGCAGATCGATAAGTGGAGTGAGCATCTGTCAAATACACAGTAGGAGGAGGATACCGCAAGTTACCCAGAGAAGTTGCAAATGTCATTAAAGGATCTGATGAGTCCAGATCATTGACCTAAAAACAAGAGGGTTGATAAGATTTACAGGCATTCATAAGTTAAAACTCAATGTAACAGCACCAGAATGACACCTCAGCTGTTAAAAGATATGGGGCGCCATGTGGGTGGAAATGCACAGCACGAAGTGAACGTCTTGTCTTTAGTATGATAGCAGGTGAAGATGCCTCCTCTCTTCTGTTGTAGTGCCACATATACAGCTACGATATATTGAAACATCGTCATTACATCAGAACTTGCAATGAACAAACCACTATGTATTGTGTATTGCCAAATTTCTTACCTTGTGCCCTGAAGCAACAGCGAGAACTTCCCCTTGGGCATGGAAGGCAATGGATGCAATAGGACGGTCTGGAGGATAAAATTCCCATATGTATTAATTAACAAAAAAAATTAGTAAAGAGTAATGATTTTTTGTTCAGCCATTAAGATGTTACAGGTTATTACAAAAATCACGTGATCCTATACACTCGGCGGTTTTTGCATCCCATAAACGAACTTCATGGTCCAAACTTCCACTTGCAAGTATCTCAGAGTGCAGTGGATGGAAACGAACCTGCAGAAGTCCCAACCACAATGCTAAATATAATTGAGGAATGAGATATTCAAAGGCAAGAGAAGAAATATCAACACAGCCAAGACGTGTGAAAAAAAAGAAAAAAAACACCAGAGGCTTTCAAAATAAAACTACAGACAATAGACAAAAGCCTCATAAAGTTCAATCCTCTTCCATAAGTGTGGGGTTCAAATGAAATGAATTAGGTTTAGACCTGTGAGCAAACATCAAACATTTATCTCTCTATTTTTTCGATAGATACCAAGCATTTATCTGCATTAATATTTAAACCAAATAGGATAGTTTAGCCATCTTAGAAGCACATCCATAAGCATTAAGTTAAAAGAATATAATACTTCGACATTTTGTAAAGCCAACTATATTGTCAATCCAAAATCTCAGCATTTTCAATCAGTATCAGTATTGCCTAGTGGACTGAAATATATTTCCCAAGTAAATAATCAGATAATCCAAGAATGCAGCACAACTATTTCAGATGACTGAAGATGTCAAAACAGCCTTACCACCCAAGGAGTCCTGCGATGTCCACTTAACACCTTCAAGCATTTCCCGCTTTGGCAATCAATTATCTTTACCGTGTGATCTCCACTGCCACCATGGTAACAGAATGCGTCAACGAACTTGATACAAGCCAAAAGAAAAAAATGCACAGCGCGATTAAAGTGGAGTGTTTGCCTTTGTTCTCAATTCACGAATATTGACAAAGGATTCCATTTTTTTCTTTTTTTATGACATGAATATAGTCACTGAGGATTTAGAAATGTGTATATAATGAATACTTGGACTCAAAGATCTTATTAGATAAACAATTTCATATCTAAGCAGCAAGACACTATAATGCATAACATGATAGATTGTACATGTCTATGTATTAAAAGAGAGACTGACTGAGTAGAAGCAAGTGTCTTCCCATCAGGACTGAATGCCGCAGCAATTGTAGACCTAGGCGGAGGCAACAGTGGACAATACTTGGCTGAAAAATGTCTCAATGATTCTGCCTCTACCCTGATAAAATTAAATGAGACGAAGTCAGAAAGCAAAAATGAAGATTTGCAACTATATTAACTTCATGGGAAAGAGAGAAGCTGACAAAACATAACTACCATGATATAAGACCCCGTCTCGGGTCTCTTGCTACTTGGCTTTTTAACTTCTCATAGGAATGAGCACAATATTTAGAATTCTCATCCCACAACTTCTTAGAACTACGTTTAGCTCGAGGAGATACCTCCCTCCTCGTTAGTAGCTGAAAGACGTTACCACATCTGGCAAAGAAAATAAACCACCTCAGCAACCAAAATACAACCATATTTGTCCGATCTAATTTACAAATTTTGCGCCTTCGTACATAACCACAAAAGTTAATCTTTGAGAAAAATGAGAAAACACTCACAACACTTACCCATGTGTATCATAAACATATCTTTTTTTATATAGTAAACACCACCATCCCACCCCACACAAGAACCCACTCAAGGCGGGAAGTTGAAGGTCATTTCCGCTATGCTATTCCGCAATTGTAATATAATAAAATACGGCATTAAACAATTAAAAACTGATACATTTCCCAACTTTGCGAAAATAATTTCAAACTAAACTCACCCCAATTAAAGCTGAAGTTCAATCGTTTTATGCAAAGACATATTCCAATAGCAACCATATCATAAGCATTACAATTATCCATATCACTATGAACCTTTCCAACATAATAGATAAAACTCACATATTTTTTGGTTAATAATTTTAATTAACAAAAAAAAAACAGTTGTTTTCAGCTTCAACCCTTCTCCACTTAAATACCAAACTGAGTTCACCAGACAAAATTCCAACTGCAGGTCTGCCTCTGAGTTTATCATATTGTGTAATACAGTCTCATTAAATTAAAAGCTGCAAATATCATATTTATATTAAATCAGATCATTCATGAATTTCCAATTCTATTTCCAATAAAACCAATCAAAAAGCCTCGACATTTAGCATCGAATAAGCTGAAACTAAACTAAATTCCAGATCTTTGAATGAAATTAATCAAAATCAATAAAAAATCAATCTTTAGGGTTTCAGGATCAAAACAAAGACCTGTTTTTGCAATTAGGGTTTTGCTCAATCGGAAGAGAAGGCGAATTCCACCCCGGCGGCGGTGGCGGCAGCGGTACATGAATCGGATTTGACGTAGATGAATCACTACTTGAATTCTCCGGCCAAAGAGATCCCCTCATAATTCTATCCCCACAAACGAATACCTCATGCCCCGATATTTCCCGTCATTTCCAATGGAACTTCTCCGGCGAAATAAAAAAAATCGATTAAATTATCCGAAAATGCCCTCGAATTTGGTGGAATTTACACCGGAAAATACAGAGGGATGGAGAATTAAGAGATCTTGTAGAAGGGCAAAATGGGAAGAGAAAAAAATTTAGGGGAAAATGGGAAAAATGAAGAAGACGACGGAAGCTGTTTTTTTGAGAGTCTGGAGGATTTTTCCGGCATCGGACAGTAATATGTTTACTTTGATGTAAAATGACAGAAATGACCTTTGCGCGTGAGGTACAAATGTTGTGATTTTGTGATTAATAAAATAATAGGAAAAGGGACGAATTTACCCCCGAACTTTAATAAATTTACCCCCGAACTTTAATAAATGGTACGTATATGCCCTCCGTTATACTTTGCGTCCACATAAGCCCCTTCCGTCCAATTATAGGTACACATATACCCCTCTCACTAACGGACCCCTAATTGCTTACACGTGTCTTATTCCTATTGAACTACCCGTTTGACCCTTTTTTTTAACCCATAACCCAACTATCCACCCCATAACCCAATATCCACCCAATTTCTTAGAACAAAGTTCAACAATCACCAGAAAACAGAGCACAAGTACTCAAAAAGTACAAATTTGGCAAAACACCGGTGTTCCTACCGGAAAATCAACTAAATTTACAATGGACGTTCGCCGGCGACCTGTTAAGCCTCTATACACATCTAAAGATGCTTCCGCCGGCGAACCTCTGAAACAAGAAGTTTCTTCTCCTAAAGCATCTGATGCGCTTCCACTCCCATTGTACCTAACCACTGGGTTGTTTTTCACCATGTTTTTCTCTGTTATGTATTTTCTTCTCGTAAGGTGGCGTGAGAAGATCCGTAATTCTATTCCTCTTCATGTGGTTACCCTTTCTGAATTGTTAGCTATGGTGTCATTGATTGCTTCCGTTATATATCTTTTGGGTTTCTTTGGGATTGGGTTTGTTCAGTCGTTTGTGTCCAGGTCGAATAGTGATTCATGGGATATTGAGGATGAGAATGCTGAGCAGCTTATTATTGAGGAAGATAGCCGCCGTGGACCATGTGCTGCTGCCACTACTCTTGGCTGCGTTGTGCCTCCACCACCTGTTCGAAAAATTGCCCCAAACGGAGAAGCCTGCGCCAATAATTATGCCCGCATTATCGGAAGATGACGAGGAGATTATACAATCTGTTGTTCAGGGTAAAACACCATCATATTCGTTGGAATCAAAGCTTGGTGATTGTATGAGAGCTGCTTCGATTCGAAAAGAGGCGTTACAGAGGATTACAGGGAAGTCATTGGAAGGGCTCCCATTGGAGGGATTTGACTATGAGTCTATTCTTGGACAGTGCTGTGAGATGCCTGTAGGATATGTGCAAATACCGGTGGGTATTGCTGGGCCTTTGTTGCTTGATGGGAGAGAGTACTCAGTGTCAATGGCAACTACAGAAGGATGTTTAGTG
>NW_006238946.1:2682266-2684479 GCF_000226075.1 Solanum tuberosum
GGATAGTTGGGTTATGGGTTAAAAAAAAGGGTCAAACGGGTAGTTCAATAGGAATAAGACACGTGTAAGCAATTAGGGGTCCGTTAGTGAGAGGGGTATATGTGTACCTATAATTGGACGGAAGGGGCTTATATGGACGCAAAGTATAACAGAGGGCATATACGTACAATTTATTAAAGTTCAGGGGTAAATCCGTCCCTTCTCCCTAAAATAATTAATGTTAAGGGCAAAGTTAGAAAACAATAATTAATTCTCTCTTGATTGTTTAAATTGACAACTATTTGAAACAAGTACTTTTAGTATATATGACAACTGAAAAGAAACGGAGGAATGTATTATTGTAATTAGGGGTGTTCAAAATCGAACTGTAACCGATAATCCAACCGCAAAATTGACTTATTGGCTTATTAGTATTAATATTTTTCAATAATATATAATTACATATAATCAGTCCTAAGGTCGTGCCGCAAAAAACTTGAAAACATATTTACTTTTCTTTTATTAACTACTATATTACTATTAATCTATATTTTTTTTTGTAGGGAAAAGAGTTTGAAAAATACTTCAATTTTGGTCGAAATTGTTGTTACGATACCAAACTTCATGAAGACCTTTTACCCCTGCACTATTTAATAGTGTATTTTAAAGGTATATATGTGCCCACGTGGACACATTACTATTTATAATGATGCAATATTTATGATGTTCACGTGGGCACATATATACATTTAAAATACATTATTAAATAGTCCAGGGGGTAAAAGGTCATTTTCAAAGTTCGATATTGTTACAACAATTTCGGTCAAAGTTCGAATATATTTCAGACCCTTTTTCCTTTTTTGTAATTAGAAGAATTTTATAATTTAACTATATTTAAAATAAAATAAAAAAGAGTCATTTTTAAGGTGCGTTCATGAAGAAAAAAGAATAGAGTTAGCCGATACATCATTTGATGAGTGTTAATCTATTATCAACATCGATATCTTATAGATTAGCTAGCGGATTCATAAATTTAAAAACTGATAACCATTATATAAAATTATCCATCCAATAAGCGGCCTAAATTGTAATATGATATCAATAGTCCTGGAATAGGAAATTCTATCTAGTACTATATAGAATAACCTAATCCTTTAAGTCCGAAAATATTATTCATTATCTCAAAAAATCAAACAATCTCTAAATTTATTATGTCATGCTAGTCAATATCTTTATTTTATTTTATTTGCAGAACATTGTTTATCTCATTTTAGTGACTTGTATGTCTCAATTAAAAAAAGTAACTAGTACAACAATTAAAAATTAGACTCGAGAGTGTACTTAATCCTCGTCAAAAAATTACACAGAAAGAAAATTAGACACAAATAAATTATGTATTTAAATAATAAATTCATCTCTACTTCAATTTAGTAATGGTTTATCTCAGTTTTTTGTTAGTTATAAATAAAAAAAAGATAAATTTTATCACGAAACTTCACAATTAAAGACGTTATTAATTTTACTTAGTGATTGATTTACATAAATTAATAATTAATTTGTAACTTCTTTTTTTTTTTCAAATTTGACTCAAATAGTTGTTTGCCTAATTGCTTAGATTATATAAAACTAGTGAACATTTCCGCGCTTCGCGCGGTCATAAAAATTATTTATAAATTCAAAAGTCACTCACTTATGCGTAGTTATCTTAGAAAGTCACTCACAATGTTTCTTATGTGTAATTTGCTACTCTAATTTTTCTCATATAATTAGAAACATTGGAATCTTTGTTATTGTCTAACTATTGTTCAAACGTTGACATATATAATTAACTGATTACTCAATTATAAGCTAATTTTTTTTTATATAAAAATGCGTAACTGAGTTGTGTGTTTTTTGTATTTATAATTTATATTGGTACTTTAGATATAAGTTTGTTTTACTAACTATAGTTATAAATTTTGTTATATTATATATTATTTAATTTTAGTGGGACACGTCAATAAAAAGTTTATAATGAAAATCTTTTTATTTCTTAACAATTTAACTTAAAATAAAAATTTCAAGTTAACAAAAAATAATGAAAAAATTCTTTAAATTGGTTGGGTGACGTTTTATGTAGAATACTAATAGTTGAGTGACTTTCTAAGATAACTATTCATAGTTGAGTGACTTTCTAAGATAACTACACATAGTTGAGTGACTTTTGTGTTATAAAACAAAGTTGAGTGACTTTC
>NW_006238946.1:2685860-2731818 GCF_000226075.1 Solanum tuberosum
GTGCAACAATAGAAATCATAATAATAAACATGCATAAGCAAAACTTGAGAAGAGATCATAAGATCACCTAAAACCATGTATAACCAAGAATAAGTAAATCATGTTTCTTCGATTCATATAAGAAAACTTGTCAATACAATTATCCAATAAAAATAATAATTAATATTACCTAATGAAATATAGCATCATGGGTTTTTCATCTAGCATAGTGGGGAAGCTTTGGAGCTTTGTTCCTAAATTTCTATCATTTTATTGAGTGTCAGAATTTGAAAAGGTGCCATATTTAATACCTATAATAAATATTATTTATTGGGTAGGAGAAGGAGATTATTGCAATGAATTTTCTGGGCAAAAAACGTGCAACACTAATGCTTACTATGTTAACCTATTAATAAATGTTTATTATGAGGAAGGAGAATAGATCAATTTTTCTGTAAAAAACGTGCAACATCAATGCATAGTGATACTAATACGGCACTAATGCAATACTACAGCTTTTATGTTTGTGTTTTAATAATGAGAGAATTAAGTACTATGTTTTAATTAATATTCAATAAAAGCTTAAAGCAAAAAAAAGAAGAAGAAATAATTCAAAAAAAAAGGAGAAGATAAATAATTGCAAATGCTGGCCATTGGAGGGTGCCACATCAGCGGTTTTAAATTCAGATTTATATATATATATAGATTGTTTAAAATTGTTAAAAAGGGTCGGCACAGTCCCATCCGGCCCAAGCCTCGTGGGCCAAGGACTTTGAAGGGCTGGGCGGGCCGGCCCTTCATTTCGAAGGGCCTAAAAATGTTCAACCCAATCCAACCCTAGAAGGGTCGAGGATTGGGGCGGACTAGCCCTTCTTTTTTTCTTTTCAAACTTAAAATTCTATAATATCAAAAAAATGAGAAGATTTTCAAATCAAATAAGACAAACAATGGTGTTGTTTTAATAACACTAGCAAAAAATCTAGTGTAATTAGCATATATTTAAGATACTAAATATACGAAATACATGTATCTAGTGTGATGCATTCCAGATACACGAGCAAGATAAGAGAGTGGCAAGCAAGATGAGAGGGAGGCGAGGACGTGAGATTTGTCTATGTATCATAGATACATGTGAATCCACTTGAATAGAGTATACCTAGAACAAATTAACCTAATTTTGAGTCCATGTTACTAAGATATATGTATCTAGACGTATCAAAATCTTGTAAGATTCATAATATTACAACATAGCATGCATTTAAGTAATTAGCTCATATACTAGTGAAATTGTTGTAAGTTACCCTTAAATAAATAGTTTTGGCCCATGGGTCGACTCCGACCAAGCCTCAAAAGTCAAGGGCTTATATGGGTTGGATTTATAAACCCTAGTTTTGAATGAGCATGAAAAATCTTATTCCAATCCTATCTCAATAACAGGTTGGGTTGGCCCGACCCTACGGACTAATCCCATGTTGACGGCTCTAATAAAATTAAGGGAAAATTGTATGAAACAACAAACTATTAATTCAAATTAAATGTTATAGCCATTGTTTATTTTATTTGTAATTCGCAGCAAACATTCCATTTTTTTGCCATCTGGTTCGGTATACAATTAACCATTTTCGGTATACAATTACCCATTCGGTATACAAATGTATAAAATGCGTTTGTGTTTGTATAAAGCGAGAGAAAAATGTATATACAAATACAAATACATATATTTTGTCTTATACACTTATAATTATACAAATGCAGATCTTATTATACAAATTACAATGTATAAATGGATTTATACAAAACTGAACAATATGTATAAAATTGTATGTATCTAGCGAATTATACAAATCAAAAACTCCATAGCAAACATAGAATTTGCTATGGAGCGCAATTATATAAACTATAGTTATAACATACAATATGATTTTTATGTTTATTATATGTGAAAGTTGCTCTAAAATTAATGAATATATGTATAATGTATGCATAATTATGTATAATTTTCGTATATATATGTATATCAACTAGGAAAAGAAGCTGCAAATTCAAGAGGTTGTTCATTTTAGTGTAAAGTTTTATTATTATTATTATTATTATATTTTTAGTTTCTACTACGTGAATATAAATAGTAAATAAATTCAATTATTAGATTCCTTTGGTATGTTCCATATCCAATAATCCATTGATTGGATATCCACGAAGAATCATTGCCCATTCAATCAAAATTAGATAAACTTTCTTGTAAGGCGGTGGAAATTAGCAATTGGTCCACCCTTGACCATTATGTTTGCAATGACATAATTGAAAATTTTCCTTAAATTTAAAGAATTTTATGCTAAGAAATCTATGAATTCACGGTATTAGAATTTTCACAAAGTTCATGTGTCTTTTTAGAAAACAGACCTTACTTTAATAAGATAATTATGCATTTTCTCAGTTAGAAATAAAAAACATTTCCCTCAAGAAGCATTTTATCCTTTTGTGGATTAATTTAATGTATTTTTATTTTCTAAATAAATTTATCTAATGTGACTGCAATTTTATCGATTCAATGAATTTTGAATATCAAATGTCTAAAATCAAAACCATTTATTAAGCTTGAGAAATTCTTGAGCTATTATAGTAGTATCTTAAAAATGAAACCAACACATTTATTATTAAGTTTTCACATACAATATAGAAGGTTTAAGCGTATCTTTTTACCAAAATATCCCTCCTTTTAATATGGATCTCAATTGTCTTATTATGATTAGATATATCTCTCATTTTAATGAAATTATGATATAACATAGGGGTGTATAAAATCGAACCAAAAATTAAATCAAATCGCAAATCGAGAAAAAAAATCCGATAAGTGGTTGGTTTCACTTGGTTTGGTATTGAAAAAAAAACCCGACTATATTTTGGTTGGTTTGGTTTTAACTAAAAAAAATCAACCCGTGACCCGACCAACCCGACATTATATATATAATTTTAAAATTTTATTTTATACATAAAAATATTTACTTTAATATAATTTTAAAATATTTCTTATACTTTTTCATAGTTTTTATCTTTTAATATATTATTTCAAGTTTGAAACTTAGAATTTTGAATGGTTCAATAAAGATTATAGTCCACAAATGTTGGTAATTATAATAAAGCTTAAATCAAAATCAAATTAATACTAATGCGAAAAGAAAATCAATTCAACACTAAAAATGACAATAATATTGAATTATTTTTTCTTTGGTTTTACATTGGTTAAGACAATTCAAATACATAATCTAATTTTAATTTCCTTTAATATTTAGTCATGTAACTAATACTTATTAAACTTATTTTTAGCATTGATTTTAGTATTTTAATTATGATCATTTTTCATTATGACTTGTTAATTTGCATTTTGCAATATTTATTTTACGTGATTTCATTATTATTTTTTGTTGGATATTTGAGAGTCATTACTCGTATCATATTTTGTGTTATTTTCTTAAGAAACACCAAATAGTTGTATTTTGGTAGGACTAAAGAAATATTTGAAGTACAAGTAAATTATATGTTTGTATGACGGAAAAACTCAAAAATCCGAAAAATCTAAAAAAAATCAAGGTTGAAAAACCTGAATTTTATTGGTTTGGTTTATAGATTTAAAAATTCTACACGAATGATTTGGTTTGATATTTGAAAAACCCGAATCAACCCAGCCATGTACACCCCTAAATTATAACATATGCATAAATTTTTAATTAAATAGACGATGTTGATTTTTGAACCACATGAATATCAATAGTTGGATTCTTTTATTTTTTATAAAAAAAAATAGAGATATCATATCGGAATATTACGCATCAATACAAACAAAGGTGATTGCATTACCGCTAGCGCACGAATGATCTGGCCTCCTAAGGGGGTTACAATCCAAATTACATTGAGGCTTATCAAGCTACAAAAGAAGATTTCCTACTTTCTCTACTTCTAGTATTTTCTGAACAAACAAAGGTGAAATTTCCCATTCCTCAAAAAACTTGTCCAATTTCATCTTCTGGCCTTCTTTGGCTAGCAGGTTTGTCACTTTATTTTTTCTCGAGGCTCATGCCTGATTGGGGTTTTCCCCATTCTACGAATGATTCATTCAAGTTTAGTCTGTTTGTTTAGGATTGTTGAGGTTGAATTTTTAAGAATCCAACAATATTTAATAATGAAGAAATCGACTAAAATCTAGATTTGAAATTGATATAGACTCATATTTTTTCTTAACCAAAAATCTCAACTTCGAATGAAAAGACAACATTATTCTCTTTTAAATTAACTTTTTTTTAAAAAATTTCATATGGTGTCTGAAGTCTACATTAGAGTCCCGATTAAATTTGGATTACGCACTGCATAACCCATGGATTGCGCACTGCTTGGCCCATTTGGGGTGGCGCTTCCAACAAGATTTTCTCTATACCCAGGGCTCGAACCCGAAACTTTTGGTTAAGAGTGAAACATTTCCACAGTGTACCACAACCCATATTGATTCTTTTAAATTCACTTAATTGCAAAACATAGAGTATAGAAGAAATCAAATACAGACAATTGTTTTCTATTAGTCCGAATAAATTGAATTTATGATTCGGTTCAAATCGATCAACAAATTAACATATCTCTTGAATTAAAATCCTAAATATAACATCTTATAATTCCATTAAATAAGAAGACGTTTTTAACTCGAAATCTAACGTTAAAACAATAAATATCCCAATAGATGGAACAAACGAGTGTATTTTTAGTTCAAAAATTAATATTAAGAACAATTTTGAATTCAGTATGATTATATTATTATATATAGTAGAAGAAAAGTGATAAAATTTTAAAACATTTAATGATATTTCCTCCCTTTTTCCATTATTAATATCAATCACTTTCAAGGACCACAAATAAATATGGGATACATTATTGACAAAGAATCTTTGTTTGAATATTATGCCTTTGTATTCACCTGAAACTTTGACCAACAGATGGAGCATGGGTTTAACTAGTTTACTATTTTCGACGCGAAATATAAATAGTAAAGTCCGGAGCAAAGGTAAATGACGTTGCATGGTAAAATTTAACAAGTTATTGAAAATTGATATGAACTTCTTATAAAATAGAATAGTAATAATAAGAATTGATCAACAGATCGTGTGCCGATCGTTCCATTGATTCGGACATAATTCCTTGTGTTTCCACTCTAGTTGGGATGTATTCTTTTGCTATCTTAGAAATGTGTTTATATTACCACTAAATTATCATAGCGTTTACTTTTTTTTTATTCAAAATAATAGTTGATATATGATCAAATAATAATTAAAGTATTGGATGTACTATTGGTCTTGGAATATTTTACTTACTAAACAGACAATTCTTCAACATTTAGGTATTTCTAGGTAGAGAAAATGTAATTTATGTACCAAAAACAAAAGACTTTTGTTAATCAAGTCACCAAATCTTGTTCTAGTTGTTTAAATGAGAAAAAAAAAAGAGAAAAAAATAATCGTGTAGTTTAGTTGAAATGTGAAAAAGATAAACCTAAATTTGAAAAGTCTATGTAAGAAATATTTCGAAGCATGATAGCCAAAAGTCCATATATATGTTAAAAACGTCTTTTAAGTTTTAATTCACAAAATTAAATATTGACTTCACTTTTGAGAATACATTATCATAGAATCGGGATATGATCAAATATTAACAACTTTATAAAGATTATTTAGAACCCCCAAAAGTGAAGTCAATATTTTAATTTCGTGAATAAAAACGATCTTTTGTTGTGCAATTTTCTTCGTAAAATTCCTAGCTCCGCCATTGCCTTTTTTGTTTGGGATTCACATGTAAATATACATTTCACATGTTAATATATATTTAATTTTGTAATACAAATATAGGAGTATACGAAAAAGCTAGTGGATTCATTCGAACCCATGAATGATTCATTCAAGTTTAATCTGTTTAGGATTGTTGAGGTTGAATTTTTAAGAATCCAACAATATTTAATAATGAAGAAATCGATTAAAATCTAGATTTGAAATTGATATAGACTCATATTTTTGCTTAACCAAAAATCTAAACTTCGAATGAAGAAGACACACTGTTCTCTTTTAAATTCACTTTTTATTTTTAATTTTCATACGGTGTCCGGAGTTTACATTAGAGTCCCGATTAAATCTGGATTACGCACTGCATGATCCATTTGGGGTGGCGCTTCCAACAAGATTTTCTCTATACCCAGGGCTCGAACCCGAGACTTCTAGTTAAGAGTGAAACATTCTCACCAGTGCACCACAACCCATATTGATTCTTTTAAAATTCACTTAATTGTAAAACATAGAGTATACAAGAAATCAAATACAAACAATTATTTTCTATTAGTCTGAATAAATTGAAATTTATGATTCGGTTCATATCGATCAACAAATTAACATATCTCTTGAATTAAAATCCTAAATATAACATCTTATAATTCCATTAAATAAGAAGACGTTTTTAACTCGAAATCTAACGTTAAAACAATAAATATCCCAATAGATGGAACAAACGAGTATATTTTTAGTTCAAAAATTAATATTAAGAACAATTTTGAATTCAGTAGGATTATATTATTATAGTAAAAGAAAAGTGATAAAATTTTAAAACATTTAATGATATTTCCTCCCTTTTTCCATTGTTAAAATCAATCACTTTCAAGGACCACAAATAAATAAATTAATTAATTAAAAAGAGTAAAATAATGTGATTACTATAACCGAAAGAAAAAGAAGTTGAATAAAATGAGGTGTACATGCCTAATTTTACGTGGTTCCTTTTAATAAATTCAACGTCCAAAACCGACCACGTGTCACATCAAAATTATTTTCTTCACTTTCTTCCAAAAATATTTATTTTTTACGTTTCGTGTACATAAATGTAACCATAGAAAAAATAATAATAAACGGACAAAACACTCCGTTTTCCATCTTCAACGGCACCTTCTTCTTTATGCCACGTGTCTAATGCCCACTTGTAGAAATATCATTGGGATAATGCCTAATTGAAGAAGAGATGACAAATTAAATAAAAATATTATCATACGTTCAATAACGATAACAATATATTCAGTATAATTTTATAATAAGATTTGAATAGAAAACTTGACTTTTATCTCAAAAACATAATAATCGTTTCTGAAAGGCTGTCATGATTCAATATAAAAACCGTTAAGAAAAAAAGTACTGAAAATAAAAGAAACAATCGATAATAATAAAATAATATTATAATCAAACTATACAAAATAACACATAATAACATAAATTGAAGAATAGAAAATAAAAGTAATACTAGATTAAGTAGATATCAAGTCCATACACTCCTACCTAACTATTACCTTTTTATCCTAATCAATATTTACCACAACTTACAATATTGGAACATTTATGTTCTCGATAAACTGCAACATTATCATGCTCTGTCTAATCACATTTCTAAATATTATTTCTTTATTTTTTTTGAATTCATCCGTAGCATAACCTCTCACACCTTCACATTGAGGCATCCGTACATCTCATCATCATATGCTCAAATCATCTCAATATCATGCCCCGCATCTTATCTTCCTTCAAAGTCACTCACACCTTATTTCAGATATATTTTTAATCCAATCTATTCTAGTCTACCTACATATCTATCATAATTAGTAGCATCCTCATCTATTTGTTACTTTCATTTTCTGGATGTGAAAACTCTTGATTGACCAACATCGACCTATACATCCAAACAATGTTAATATTATTTTTAATATATGTCATGTATCAATTAACTTAAGATTTGTTGATATTGTTGTTAATATGTCATGTATCTATTAATCTAATATTTTTAACTCACTTTTTTTAAAAAAAAAATTATGTTCATCAATCAATATTATTTTATACTACTATTTATTGGTTGAATATGAGCAAATTAAGTGTGAACAACTTTTTCTCCCCATTACTCTTCCCATACTTCAGCTACATGAACCTTCACGCGTCTCGAAATATCCACCGTCCATTTCACGTGATCAAAAGCAATCTTAACCGTCGCCTCCGCCTTCGCTCGTTCTTCGCCACGTGTCCTTACTTACACGTGTCATCAATTTAACGTCCCTTTTATCTTTATATATCTTATCTAAGTTTCTATTTTTATTTACTTACTCTATAAATAAACCACAATTTTAACTCCACCTTCTCCACATTTTCTCCATCAATTTGGTGAACAAAAAAAATAAAAAAATCATCATTTTAATCTGAAAAAAAATTAATATTATTATTATGGCAATGAGTCTGCCACACCAGATCGGTGCCTTATCAGGAACATCGCTCACGGCGGAAACCGGTGGAGTTTCATGCGAAGTTCCGGCGAAGGGGAGTTCAGCTACATCAGCTATGTGGAGAACACCGATGACGAATTTAAAAGTATCGGTACAAAAAACAGGAGCTGAAATTGACAGGGTGTCGCCGTCGCCGTCGCCGCCGATGAGTCCGATGATGGGAGGAGGAATGCGGCCGGATTTATTAGCGTGTCAAGCGTTGATGGAAGCTCAGGTAGATGAGGTAGTTGAGAGAGAATATAAGGTTAGGAATTCGTCGGAGAAAGAGAAAGGAGTTCCGGTGTTTGTTATGATGCCGTTGGATAGTGTGAAAATGGATCATACTGTGAATAGGAAGAAGGCGATGAATGCGAGTTTACAGGCGTTGAAGAGCGCCGGTGTGGAAGGGATTATGATGGATGTGTGGTGGGGATTGGTGGAGAGAGATGCGCCGGGAGAGTATAATTGGGGCGGTTATGCTGAGCTTATGGAAATGGCGAAAAAACATGGACTCAAAGTTCAAGCTGTGATGTCTTTCCATCAATGTGGTGGAAACGTCGGTGATTCCTGCACGTATGTATATTTTCCGCTGCTATTTTTACTTCGTTTAACCACAAATTTATGACTGCCAGATTCAAAATCTAGATCTGTTGGAAAGCTAACTTACTTTAGAATAATGAATACTGTCAAATCAAATATGAATCTAACTCACACCCCAAAAGCTAACTTGAGATATTTCCACATCGGATGTGGCCTGACTATGATAACATGTTAGAATTTTGACCTAATTCACATAACAAAAAGCTAGTTTAAAGGGAGAAGGGTTGTTCAAATCGAGTGGAGAGATATCATTTCTTGTCGAGGTGGTATTTCTCTTCAACAAATACTTTTAGATAAAAGATTCATAGGATCTGGAAAAGGTTAAAAAGGTATCAATTTGAAGAAAGTTAAAAAAAAGGTTATCTTCTTTTAGTGGGATAGTGAGAATATGCTCCTTTATATGGTGTGCTAAATGAACTATTTAAAGAACTAGTTTATCTGAAAAGGCAAATGACTTTATGATAGATTGGAATCAACCTGAAAAGGGTAAAATGGAATATGGAAAATTCATGAAGAATCTATGTTATGCTTATAATTGGATTATCTTTGTTTAATTAGCATTCGAGTTTTGTTATGCGTTTGATTTCTATTAATCGCAATATTTTGGCGTTGCTTTCTGGCGTGCTTAAGTAAATTTTTGAAATTTCAGGATCCCTCTTCCAAGGTGGGTTGTTGAGGAGATGGAGAAGGATTCAGATCTTGCATACACAGATCAGTGGGGAAGGAGGAATTTTGAATATGTATCGCTTGGTTGCGATACACTTCCAGTTCTTAAAGGAAGGACTCCTGTCCAATGCTATTCTGATTTCATGAGAGGGTTTAGAGATAGATTTGAGAATCTCCTAGGTGACACCATTGTGGTAAGTCTTTACGCTTTTTCGACCTTTAGCTATGCTGCACGAGTTTTTGATCGAAGAGTAAAAAGCTCACTTTTTTATCCGAATGACTTGTGTGATATAGGAAATTCAAGTCGGGATGGGTCCAGCTGGAGAGCTCCGTTATCCATCCTATCCGGAAAAAGATGGAGTATGGAAATTCCCTGGAATTGGTGCTTTTCAGTGTTATGACAAGGTATAAATCAAGTTCTGTTTTCTATGCTGTGTTTTAGTTTTAACGTCGTCATTATTACTGATGATTTGTTCTTCTAAATTGATCACCCTGCAGTACATGATCAGTAGCTTACAGGGTGCAGCAGAAGCTTTTGGTAAGCCTGAATGGGGACACACCGGTCCAACCGATGCTGGTCAGTACAACAATTGGCCAGAAGATACCAACTTTTTCAAGAAGGAAGGTGGTGGATGGGATAGTCAATATGGGGAGTTCTTCCTCACTTGGTATTCTGAGATGCTTTTGAACCATGGTGAGAGGATACTGCAATCAGCCAAGGCGATATTCGAGGACAAGGGTGTTAAGATTTCAGTTAAGATTGCAGGTATTCACTGGCACTATGGAACAAGGTCCCATGCCCCTGAGCTGACCGCTGGATACTACAACACCCGTAACCGAGATGGTTACCTTCCCATCGCCCAGATGCTTGCCCGCCACGGTGCAGTTTTCAACTTCACATGTGTTGAGATGCGTGACCACGAGCAGCCACAAGATGCCCAATGTGCACCTGAGAAGTTGGTTAGGCAAGTGGCATTAGCAACTCAGGAAGCTCAAGTTCCACTTGCTGGGGAGAATGCATTGCCACGATACGATGATTATGCACATGAACAGATCCTTCAAGCATCCTCATTGAATATCAACGATCAATCAGGTGATAGAGAGATGTGCGCGTTTACATATTTGAGGATGAATCCTGACCTATTCCATCCTGATAACTGGAGACGATTCGTTGCCTTTGTGAAGAAAATGAAAGAAGGAAAAGACGCTAACAAATGCCGGGAACAAGTAGAGAGGGAGGCAGAGCATTTCGTGCATATAACTCAGCCGTTAGTGCAAGAAGCTGCAGCAGCCCTCATGCACTAAGCAAATGGTTGTCAAATAGTACTGTAATTTTGATCCTTTTAGCTAACATGGAGTTTTTCAACATGTTACCAAGGATCTTATAGCTCGCTATCGTTCTTCTTATATGTTTGTAAAACTGTCCATCGTGTATTTTTTTCGAAGTTAGACATTATGTCTTAATGAAATGATACATAATTCAGTAGTAAATACAACTCTTGAATCCAGATAGCACACTATTGCATATTCTTGATTTTTCGTTCGTTTGTTGAATGAATGATTGATATATCTTCATTCTTAACCTAAAGTAACTCGAGAATCAAATATATTTTGATAAGAAGCATCTTATCATAGACCTAATGCAAATTCAAATTAATCGAGACGGTTAAAAATTTAACATTATTGATTGTTACAAGACTTTCCCATCTACTTCCTCTCTATTTACCATCTCTTATTATCCCATACTTTGGGATGACATTTTTTTAATGTCAACCCATTCCTTCTAGCACATGATACGTGCACAAACTCCAAAACTTTTTGTATACTTTGCTTTTAGTAATGGCAAGCAGTCATGTCCATAAGGTTTTCATGTGCTCGTGAAGTCTCTTGTTATCAGAGTCTGAGGCGGATTGAGAATT
Organism: Solanum tuberosum; assembly: GCF_000226075.1. Lineage (NCBI taxonomy): Eukaryota > Viridiplantae > Streptophyta > Magnoliopsida > Solanales > Solanaceae > Solanum > Solanum tuberosum. Next base: position 2,697,342 of record NW_006238946.1, read on the forward strand.
TCAATTCTTTAAACCCATTATTTATATCAATTTAGCGTGTTTTACAATATATTGAGCCGAAATTACTAGATGCACTCGCCCCTTATACTATAAGGGGTCGTTTGGTGTGAAGGATAACTTAAAATAGTCCTGGGATTAAATTAGTGTGTCACTTAATTTGTTGTTTGGTTGGCAAGTCCGGGATAACTTATCCCGGGATTAATAATTAGTACCGGGATAAGTTATCCCTTCCCATGGGTGATATAGTAATCCCGGAATAACTTATCCCAGGATAAAATAACTAAATGACAAAAATGTCCCTTTAAACACTTTTTATACATTACTTTTCACATCCATGAATGATATTTTTGTAAACTTATATGTTGTTCTTAAGATTTATTATTTTGAATACAATAAATCAAACACTCAATAAAAAATAATCTTAGCATAACTTATTCAATCATAACTAATCTCATCATAACTTGAATTCAAACCAAACGACTCTAAATCCGCCTTGATAGTGATTGTTGTTAAATATGGTACGTCTGTCTAAGCATCACGCATCACATTAATTTTATTTTTTTTGTTATTTATCGTGTCTAAATTTTGTGGCAAAGAAATCATAAAAAAAATTGTTTTCACGGATCTCCATTATAAAGTAATAAGACAACTTATAGTAGCTGACTTTTAATTTTATTTCACATGACTCTTATGCACAAAATTATAAAAACCGTTCAACCACTAACGAATTTTCATTTCTTTTTCGTAAATGTATATACACGATTACACACTTTCAACGCTCAAATATGCGTTATTTTTTATTTTCTTAAATTCCGTGTTCAATCACTGTCACATGCAGCATATAAAGTAGAGTAGTAGTGGAATAATAAGTCAATTGCTCAATAAGATGATTTGGGACCATATAAAAGTTAGGTATAAATAGTTTCACTCCTTTTCTTTTCTTTTTTCTTCTTTTTTTTCTTTCTGTTTTGCTTGATTGTGGATGAGAAGGTCTGAATATTCTAATGTATGTTAAAATTCCAAGTGAAGTAATACAAGAAAAAGGTGTGTGTGGTGGGGTAGGGAGATACCACTTAATCAGACGCGATGTTTACATCAAATTAAATAATTTAATTTTAATAATTAAAAATTAAAGCAAAAATATTTACAACATAACTTAATTATGAATTTTTATATATTTTATTTTGTTAATTATTGTAATTTATTATATATTTTTACGTAATTTTAAAATATATAACAGATTAAGAAATAATTAAAATAAATAAATTATAATGGAGAGAGTACTAAATTTTCAAAAATACACACATTGATATAATGTCTTGAACTTAATTTTCAAAAAGTACAATAAATAAATTTTTATGATCCGACTCTCACGCATGATGAGAACTTAATATCTTGAATTGTCTTTTTTTGTTTGACAATTAAACTATGATAAATTTATGTTCTATTTAGAGTCATTACCAAAATCTGTTTTAATTAACCACAGAAAACCAAGTCCAAAGCAGAAAAAAATGGATCATCAATCAAATAAACCAATAAACTGTATAAATAGGTCTAATCAACCTATAAGATATTCAAAAAATATATAATATACCAAAGCTCAAAAAATAAAGTTTTCTACAATTATTTACTAAAAATAAATTCTTCAAAATCAATAATCAAAATGTCAAATGCTCAACAAGCCGGTGAATACCACGGCCAAGCTCAGGTAATACTATAATAAATATTCGTTACAAATCAAAATTATTTTTATATTATCAAAACTTATAATCTAGTAATATCAATTGTAACATAACCTATCGAGCCATGATCCCATGTGGTGCAAAATCGGAGTCGTAATAATTATTATTGTTACTGCTCTTTAGGACATCGACTTAAAGTCTATTAGTATCAGTATAGTTTTTCATACAATTAAGTGTGGATTTTATTTCCCATTATCGTTTTCCCTTTTCTTTCGATCTCAGAATTTAAATTTAACGAATAACAAATGAAACAGGCTAAGACCGAACAACTAGCACAATCAGCAAAGAATAGAGCACATTCATTGGCTGATAAGGCTGACAGTGCTACCCAAAGTGCTCAACAATCTGTTCAGGATAACAAAGACCAACTCAACCCTGGATTCCTTCAGCAGGTAATTTATTTATCACTACTACAAAGTCGGAATTTCGTTAGGGACGTTCAAGATGTAAAATATATTTACGAGAAGTAATTATCGATATACGTATAATATACTTTTCTTTCTATACATATAAATATAATGACAAAAGTTTAACTTGGGATTATGTAGTCTATAAAAATGATATAAGTAAGGCTACCTGAAATAACGAATAAAAATATAAAGATAGTATAAAAGAGCTTTAGATTGTCAAGTTAAATAATTTTAAAAAGTTATTAATAGACTCAAGACTTTTCACTTTTTTAAAAAAAATTATTGATAATATGTCTAATAATTCTCTTATTTTATTTTATTGTAATTATTCAGACTGGAGAGCAAGTGATCCATATGGCTCAAGGTGCAGTTGATGGAGTGAAGAACACACTTGGAATTGGATCAGACAAAAAGTGAAAAAGAGAAATAATTAATTAATAAACACATTTATCAATTTAATCTCAGTTTTAATTATTTTTTCATTTAATTCTATAATTTTCATATATGCTTTAAATTATTAGGCATAAGTGAAAAAATAATAATATTAGTAGTTTGTGAGATCTCTCACAAAAAGAATTATGATTCTTATAGAGTGAGATGATTTTGATAGGTTTGGTTTAATTATTGTTTAAAAATTCCATGCACCTTATATTGGTGTTATAGTGAATTTTGTTTTATTGATTGAGATTTCTCTCATTAAGAAATTCTCATTATAAGTATGTAATAAGAAAGTTTCTTTTATTTTTGTTAATTGATATTTTGTTCTTTGCTTTTCACTCGATCTATTGATTGATGGTGGAGATGCTCAACCACTTGAACAAGTCTCACTTATTTTAGAATTGAATAATGAGCTCACTTTTCTATTACCCTTCTCCATCAAAATGCCAAACATATGTCTAGAGCAGCAGGGTTCAATCTCGTGACGTGCGTCTAACCCACACATTTTATGCTACACTCTTTTATGATATTACCAATAGACCAAAATCCTCTATCGGAAGAAAATTAAGAGGAACAACTTAGCTTTAGCAACTTCAATTTCTATCGCGGGATCAAATACCTACATTTGTTTGCACATAGTTTTTAGGAAATCATAAAATAAATTGAATTAAAATGATTGCGATATTGAAGATCCTTCGTATATTATTAGGGTCTGCCTACAATATAAATAACTATAGAATAAAATAAGTTCATATCATAAAATGGGATTGATGTTAGGAAAACAGCCAATGAGTGAATGATTGATGAAATTATAAACAATGCCTCACAACTCTTTTCTAATATTACTATTATTATTTTTTTGATTATGTGATATATATGATAAAATATGTAAATTATGATAAGATTAAACAAAATGTTGATGATAAGTAAAATTCAAACGACATAATATTGTATGTGAACACAAAAATTCTTAATTTTTTATAAAGATAAATAAGTAGACAACGTCATATAATACATGTAAGACACTACTTAGGACATATGTGTCTTTTTGTTTAATTTTATACAAGTGTAAACTCTTAAATTTATATAAAGATGTATAAGTAGACAACGTCATATAATACACGTAAGACGCTACACATGACGCTACTTAGGACATATGTGTCTTTTTGTTTAACTTTATACCAGTGTAAGTGCTTACGTGCGCACATTTAAAGTTGAAGACCATATATGACAACTGAAGTGGAGTAAAACAACACGTTTATGAATTATGCCAATTCAAAATAAAGATTTTTTTGTAGGGATTTTTTTGAAAAAACCTAAGAAAATTGGATACTTTCTCTGTCTCAGATTATATGACTCACTTAGACACATTTCTATATTTAATAATAATTTAACTTTATAACATTCATTTTACCCTAAATGAAATAATTTATAGGTAACCAAACATCTATCACTTATTTTAAATCACAAATTTTAATTTTTTTTTATTTTTTCTTAAATTTCGTATCAAGTCAAACAAACTCATATAAAATAAGACGGAGGGAATAATAAGATATCTGGAAGAAACTGGATAGTTTCCCAAAAAGAAATAATAAAAAAAATCCTCTCTTAGATTCTTTTGGTTAACACTGGACAATTTTTTCTTTCCCAAAATCTCCTCAAATCCACCACTTAATTACACCCAACTGCCACTTCATCTTCACTCTCCTCCCATGGCTACTCTGCAAACTCATCTCCATTTTCCCATCTCTTCTTCACCAAGATTGTTCCATTTCAAGAACCCCAATTCAGTTTCTTTCTCAAAAAGGCTTTTTTTCTCCAGAAAGCTTAATGGGTTGTTTAGTTATTCTAAATTTGGTGCAAAAGATTCATTCTTTTGTTGTTGTCAAGCTAGTGGTGAACTTTTACCCCTTTCATCAGCTCAGAAGGAGAAGGAGACTAATGAAAGGCCTCCTTTTGATATCAATTTGGCTGTCATTCTTGCTGGTTTTGCTTTTGAAGCTTATACTAGTCCTCCAGTAAATTTCTCAATCTTTATATGTTCATTTTTATGTTTTTCTCTTTATTCGCAAATCGAAAATAGGAGAATCATAGTCGCTCAGTTGGTTGATTATCAAACTTTAAAACATTAAGAAAATTAATTGAAAATAGATTCTAATAGAGCAGGTCTTTCGGAAACAGCTTCTCTAACTCCATGAGGTAGTGGTAAGGTCTGCGTACACTCTACACTCTTCAGACTCCTCTTGTGGGATTTCACTGTGCATGTTGTTGTTGTTCATTGTATTCTAATAGAGCAAATGGATATTGAGGATTCTAATAGCTGACTCCAACTAGCTTGGTATTGAGATGTAGTTGATTGGCTAAAAAATTCGATCTTTTTTTTTGTAAATAAGAGTGTTGATAGGTATGTAGTTGTTCATTTTTCTATTTCTTTCTTTATTAATAAATTGAAAATGGACTTGAATAGAGTGTATGGATATTGAGGATTCTTGTAGTAGCTAACTCCAACTAGTTTGGAATTGAGGTGTAGTTGATTGATTGGCTAAAAATTTCTCTTTTTTTGTAAATAAGAATGTTAATATGTATGTAGTCTTTTTTTTTTTGAAAATGGACTCGAATAGAGTGAATAGATATTGAGGATTCTTATAGTGGACTCCAACTAGTTTGGGGTTGAGTTGGAGTTGATTGATCGACTGTTGATTCATTTTTTGTAAATAAGCATGATGATGTGTATTAGCTGTGGATTGGAGGAAGGAAATTGCTTGCCAAAGTATCTTGCATTGTGGGTTCTTTTCAGTTTGGTGCTGTAGAAGTCATAGAGGACATGCTCGTAAAGTATGATTTTGTGCTGCCTTAAAGTTGTGATCTTTGAGTTTCAGTAATTCGTTTTCATTCATATTATTGTTTTGGCATCTCATCACTCTGTTGCGATTCTAGTTTAGGAAATGAACATAAATGTGCTTTCCCTATAGTAGTCATAACCCACAAACTCATGATAGTAAATGAAGGGAATGTTTTCATCATAAACATATATAAGGTGATGATCACTTGCCTAACTGGATTTTCGTTGAACTAAATTTTGTTTAGAAGGAAATTAAGCTTGCAAATATTCTACAAATCTTGAAATGTTGATGAAGCAAAAAGTAATTAAGCTGTTGAATTATTTTCCAAGTCTGATCCAATTTGCTTTGTTTGATATTGCTTGATCAGGACAATGTCGGAAAGCTTGAGGTGGATGCGGCTAATTGCAAAACCATATTTCTTTCAGAGTATGTAGTTATTTTCTTCTTACTGAAATGGAAAACTTAAACTGTAGGAACTTGAGTTATAGGTCTGTTAAATTGGTCGGATCAAGTAAAGGGCACACGTATGTTCCACTGGTGACGGCTATGAAGAATGCTCATATCTGATTGTTTTTGTCTCATTCAGCTTAGTTTGTTTTGCTTTTTCTTTTAAATCAAAATCACCTTAGACAATATGTCAGTTTGCCCAAAACTAGATTTGTGCATGTGCAACTGCAAATGAGTTGGATATGCCTGTTTCATTCGGAGGTAGTAGGATTTGGCGTGGATCATGATTGATAATTCTCTCTCATAATTGACAACCATCTTCCAGGTCATTTGTGCGTGAAATTTATGATGGCCAGTTGTTCGTGAAGCTAAAGAAAGGTCTCAATTTACCTGCTATGGATCCTTGGGTAAGGTATCTGCCATTTAATATTAGCAAATGATCAAATTTCAGTTGAAACGTGCCTTACTGTACTTTCCTTATTCAAATGATTGCTTCTTATGCATTTATTTAATTTGCTGACTCCTGTTTTGATTTAATTGCTTACTTTTCTAACCAAATTTCAGGGAACGAGTGATCCGTATGTGGTGTTACAGCTAGATAGTCAAGTTGTCAAAAGCAAGGTGAAATGGGGGTAGGTAGTTGGTCATGTGTTATACTGCAACCTTTTACTCTTTTCAGTTGGAACTTCTCTAGATCTTGTAGGTTTACTTAACAATGAATCAGGATCTTTGCATGTAGTCAACATGTTCCTGTGCAAGTATTGCTTGCATAAGCCGAATGATAAAGTAACTAATAAGAGAGTCTAGAAAGTCTATTATGGTTGCTAAATTCAGTCTTCTCTTCGGTTTGAGAAACGTATCAAATTTTTAGCAAAAACTTATACTGGATTAAGTAGAATTCAATTAATTTTCATCCGTAACTCATATTCTGTTGTTATCTTGAGTGTGATTATTCCACCAATATCTTATTTGAAGTTCCGTGCTTCTTAATCCTTTTAATTTGTCATCGAGAAGGCAAAAGGTCTACAATTGCTATTTTCTGTTGGAGAATAAAGCTATCCTTTTCTTTGTTCAAATTATGCACTATTTCAATCTTGAAACATCATCCAATAACGGGAAAATTGTTAATTTCATGAATTAATGTTTGCAGGACAAAAGAGCCAACATGGAATGAGGAGTTTGCTTTAAATATTAAGCAGCCACCTCTGTATGATCTTCAGGTTGATAACTTGAGTTCATCCTTTCTCTCTAATGGTTTATTAATTAAAGGATAGCATTCCAGAAACTGTAACATTTTGCTTTTGAAATATGACTTCAATTTGCTGTAACTTAGCTCTTCCACATTAGAAAGTTTAATACACGGTATGTGGTACGCTAAATCTCCTAATGATAAATGAGCAGCTCTAGTAAGATATGCAACTTGAAAAGCTTTAAGCTTTGTAGATATTCCAAGCTTCATTAAAGGATGCTTCCTATGAACACTGCTAAATTAACCGTGTCTTCTGAGATCCAACAGTGTCTTTCCTGCTGAATACTAGTTTTGTATTTCTACTTCCTGCTGAGATCCATAGTATTAACCAAATTGGAACAAACAGAATCAGTCTTTTAAGGTTATTGGCCTCGGGCTAGAACTTAGGGACCCAGAACTGCACATCTTGGTTTATGTTGTCTAAGATATCCACAACAGTCTGCTTCTGTCTTTTTAGCTACAGTCTTTAAAATGAGGAACGACTTATTTTTTCGTTATTTTTACCGTTATCTGCTCATTAGAGGACTTTCGGATGCAGTATGCTGGCATGACAGGTTTTTAGGTGCTCTTATTTCTCAATTCCAGATCTGATGAATTATTCATTACTACTGTCAGCTTGCAGCTTGGGATGCAAATCTGGTGACTCCACATAAACGCATGGGAAATGCAGCAGTTAATTTGGAACACCTCTGTGATGGTACGAGCTCAAGAAATGGCTCTCATGAAATTGTGCTTCAAATAATTGTCTAGTTATCATGTTGGCTAAAATATCATTCATGTAAAATAAGGTTTGGCTTCCTTTCCAACTTATCCCATGAAAATGGGGGAAGAAGTTCTGAGTTCATCTTCAGTATGCATTTTGGTTGTGTTTTGATGGCTACGTTGAAGGTGTCTCATTGCTCATAAAACAAATTGACAAAGGAAGAACACTTCTTAAAGGAACCAAATTAGTTTCAATGGTTATACACTTCTGATACTATCATAACTGATATAAGAGCTGACATAAGGATTAGGCTGATGTACAGATTCCATTGATGTTTTAATTTGTGAAAATAACAAACATGTGCTTTTCTAGGAGATTCTCATGAACTGCTGGTTGATTTGGATGGAATGGGCGGTGGTGGGAAGATAGAGATAGAGGTAAGTTGATTCGAATCTGGAGGCATATTCAAGGTTCAAGATCACTAAGACCTTGTTTATGTGTAGGAAGCAACCAGGTGTTTGGTTGGTTCATTTTCTTTTGGTTCTTCCTGACTGGATCACTGGAACTTCTATCTGAATTTGGCTTTCTGGTTAAGAGTTAATTTGTTTTTCGAACTTGTTGAGACAAAGAAATAAAGCTTTTTTTATTTAATGGAATTTCAGATCTTCATTTTATGAGGATCCATCACATTATTTTGATGTACTCTATAGCTGAATAGCATGCTAATCTTAACTTCAGAAATATCCTTCTTAAATGGTACTCAATTTGACCATTGTTTATCCAATTCGAGATTTCACTAATTGTCCTAATAATATGATACAGATTAAGTACAAGAGTTTTGAGAAAATTGAAGAAGAAAAGAAGTGGTGGAACATCCCAATCATTACAGAATTTCTAAAGAAAAATGGTTTTGAGTCTGCTTTGAAGACAATTCTGGGTTCCGAGACTGTTCAAGCTCGACAATTTGTACAGTTTGCGTTTGGACAGATGAAGCTACTTAATGATGCATATAATGATTCAAGTAGCAGCAGCAGTCCTGTTGTGGAATCAGATGTACTACCAGAGTCGCAGCAATCGTCCAACTTGGATGACTCAAGCATGCCCCCAGAATCAGAAATCTCAAATAATTTGAAAGACACTAAAGTTGATGGTGAAGTGGAGTTTAATCGTGATGGAAGTGACATAACCGATGACCATGATTCCCCTGGCACTAAGATTTTTGAGAGCTCTCAATCAGATAAACATTTCTGGAAGAATTTTGCTGATACCGTCAATCAAAATGTTGTTCAAAGACTTGGTCTCCCTGCTCCTGAGAAAATAAAGTGGGATAATCTTGACCTGTTAAATAAGATTGGATTGCAATCACGAAAAGATGCAGATGCAGGTTATGTTGAATCTGGTCTTGCAACTCCTGATAAACAAGAAAATGTTAATGGTAGTGCATCAACTGAACCACCTATTCTTAACAACATTCAGTCATCACTTCCAGATATCAAGAAGGTGACACAAGACTTATTGCGTCAAACTGATTCCATTTTGGGAGCATTGATGGTTCTAAATGCCACAGTTTCTCAATTCAACAAAGGAGCAGGCCTTTTCGGAAAGGGTGATGCTAAAGAAGATTCTTCAACTGGACTGGAAAATGACATCCTTGGATATCCCATGAATAAAGATGGAATAGTGTTGGATGAGAAGAAAGCTGAGGAGATGAAGTCTCTTTTCTCAACAGCAGAGACTGCCATGGAAGCTTGGGCACTGCTAGCTACTTCATTGGGACATCCGACTTTCATCAAATCTGAATTCGACAAATTATGCTTCTTAGATAATGAGTCAACCGACACAGAGGCAAGTTCATATATTTCTGGCTGTGAGTTCTTAGTTTCTATCAGATTTCTTATATCTGATTTATTTGATCCAAGGAAAGCTATTCTACTGATTTTGGATTCTGTAAGAGCTGCAGGTAGCGCTCTGGCGTGATTCATCAAGGAAACGGTTAGTCGTTGCTTTCAGGGGAACAGAACAAGTAGGTTCTGGTGTTAAACACATCTGTAAAACTTGTTGATTTAGCTTACTTGGGGATAACCCTTTTTTCTTTGATCCAGACTAAATGGAAAGATCTTGTGACGGACTTGATGCTAGTTCCTGCAGGGTAACATCTATATCTGTACATGAATAGTCTGGCTTTAGTTTCTTTTTCTCTACTTTGCCCTTCTGGTTTCTTTTTACTACTGTGTTGTTTTTCCTGTTACAGTAAACAAATAATTTTCATCCTTCACTAAGTTCTCTGAAAGTGCACTTCTATTGAAATGCAACTGTCTATTATGAATGCTTAAAGAAATTTTCTTAGAGGAATACGATTGGAAGACAACCTTCCATCCTGTATTAGTAAGTGTAGACTGCAAATACCAACATAGCTTAAGGTTTTCCAGAATTTTACAGGAATTTTTTCTAACTGACACTATTGAGAAAAGTTTGAACGTCAAACAGAATTAGAAACAATAAGAAATAGCCTAGCAGAAGGGGAGCCTTGACGTAACTGGTAAAGTTGATAAAGTTGCTGCCATGTGACCAAGAAGTCACGGGTTCGAGTTGTGGAAACAACCTCTTGCAGAAATGCAGTGTAAGGCTGCGTACTGGCCCTTTCCCGGACCCACCCATAGCGTAAACATAGCGCACCAAGCTGCCTTTTTTTTTTTAGAAATAGCCAAGAAATTTGAATTATATGTTCTCGCTTCTTCATTATTTGAATGTTGGCTAGAAACTTTATATGGTTAAGCTACCACTGTCCATTTTATTTTGTATCCTGAGTTGTCTCCTACTCTGCAGGTTGAATCCTGAAAGGATAGGTGGGGACTTCAAGCAAGAAGTTCAGGTGGCACTGAAATTCTTACTTTCTATCTCTAAGTGCCTGAATTATGAATGTATTCTACTTATGTTTATAATCCTTCTCATTATCATTACCAGAGGTTATTTTTGTAGGTTCACAGTGGTTTCCTAAGTGCATATGACTCGGTTAGGATTAGGCTCGTCTCGCTTATCAAAAAAGCAATTGGCTACCGGTAAGTGGACTGTCAAACAAAACTGTACAACATTGTTTCTCCTTTCCAATGGCTCTTTCGTACGTTCAAGTAGAAGTCTTGGCAAATATTTCTACAAGTCTTTACTAAGTGGACTCGTGTCATGAGCTTAGTGTTACACTCCAACTCTTAAAACTTGTAATGCACTTTTGCTTTACTGAGATGTCTAGACCTGCCTTAGTCTTTTTTCTTCTGTTTTTCCTTCTTTTCGTGTGGGTCTTGTTGCTGCTGCTGTACATCTTATTCTTTGCCTTCTTCGCGGTTTCTGCTTTCTTCTCTGTTTATGATGTACTTACTTCACCACTAAACATTGATGTCACATCGCTTATTACAATTTTAATGTATTTTCCAGGGATGATGATCTTGACACACCAAACAAATGGCATGTTTACGTGACTGGCCATAGTCTTGGTGGTGCATTGGCTACTCTTCTCGCTCTTGAACTATCATCAAGTCAACTAGCTAAGTAAGCTCCTCCTTTTCTCTGCTTATATCTGTAGCTTGTTTCTCATCCATTCTATATAATTTACCATTTACCAACATCTCGCCAATAGGGCATGCATGTTTGGTTTTCTGCTGTCTATTTAACATGTTTGTAGTGTTCTTTGAGAATTTGATGATACTGAGTTGACCACAGAGCCAGGAGGCTTTTTAGAGAAGTTCAAATGATCCAACGTCACCCACTTTTCTTTCTCAGCCACACTATTTGTTCTATACTTCTATAGTGTTTTGTTATTACGTTGTTATGATATATCATTAATTCTTGGAGACTTGCATAGAATTCCTCAAAATTGGATCTTCTTTTAAGTTCCATATCACATTATTTCATTGTTCTTACTGCTTTTAGTTCTGTATTCCCTTTACCAACTGCTTTGAAATGCCTTACTTGAGCATAGGGTCTATGGGAAACAACCTCTCTATCTCTACGAGGTAGGTAGGGTAAGGTCTGCATACACTCTACCCTCCTTAGACCCCACCTGTGGAATGGGTATGTTTTTTGTTGTTGTTTTAAGAGGAGAAGTTGTAGAATTGTTGGTAGAACCCTATCACAAATGTAGTTTCGATGCTAGTTACGTAAATAAACCTAACCATGGACCTGTATTCCAGTCTTATATCTATTCTGATCAGTATTCCCATCATTCCATTGATCAGAAGGTATCTCAATTGACCCTTGTTACTGCTGTAAGGTGCAGTAATAGGTAGGGCCGTAGGGATGACAGTATTTGAATGTGTGACATTTTGTACCCAATACTAATGTGCTACCTAGCTGTTGCACATCCCTTCAATTGTTCCATGTCACCACTTTGAAATCTTCTCTTGATGGTTTCATCTTTTTTAACCAAATTGGACTTGTAGGACCCTTAGTAAATTGTGATTGCTAAGTTGCTTGCTGCTTGTTCCATAATAATAGAACATCTTGCAAATTAAGGAGTTCTCGCGAAAAGAACATGTCTGCATTTGTTAAATCCAAATTGTCGGGCTGCCCTTGTTCTTGAAGTACTTGTGGAGAAAAACCAAGGCCTCTATATCTATCATGCTAACACTACATATGTGACTGTCTTATCTTTCTTGTTGGTTGTGTTAGGCATGGAGCTATATGTGTGACCATGTACAACTTTGGATCTCCAAGAGTTGGAAACAAAAAATTTTCTGAAGTTTATAATGAGGTATTGTTTACTCTCTGCAGAAGTGAAGTGCTTATGTTGAGACTAACTATATTCTATATTGCCATTATGGTCTCGCCATTCGTTTATGACAATCTTTTGCAGTTATAAATTAAAGCGGTCTTTACTTCTGAAACAAGTTAATGAAAGAAAAACAAAAAACAAGAACCAAGAAAAGAAAGGAAAAATTGACACACTAATAAATATACACAAGCTGGTTCACATACTCAGCCTTGCGCCCTTGCCTAATTATCCCTCCTCAGTAACAATGGATGAAAATGATTTTTGATGTTCTCTCTCGACTCTCGGTCTCTCTTATGGAGGTGGCTTGTAATATTTGAAGTGTGAAACTCTTGGGGTTTCAGAACATGCTATTGAATAAGCATTGGTGCGTTGTCCAACATGTCAGACCAACTTTTAGCAAGTTTGAGCCATAATCAGATGCCTTGTCACATTGTTTGCCGATAGTTCATGAGAATGTCTTGCCTGTTCTTTTAATGTAACATGGTGAACTGCTGTAACACATTGTTTAGCTCTTTAAGAAAAGTGACCTTACAAAATCACTTTCGCTTGCTTTGGAATCGTACTGAGAGTTTAATTTTGTTAAATATTGAGCGACTCTATATAACTTAGTTGCTTCTTATATTTTAGAAAGTTAAAGACAGCTGGAGGGTTGTAAATCACAGAGATATAATACCAACAGTTCCTCGCTTGATGGGCTACTGCCATGTTGCTCAACCCGTTTATTTGGCAGCTGGAGATCCGAAAAACACAATGGTGAGTAGATTTCATTTTCAAACTTTTTACACTATACAACGTTGGATTGGTAGAATTTTGGCACTGGTAAGGAAGTTTTGTTTTACTGTTAGAGCTTAAAGTGGAAAAATGTGTCGGATGGTTAGCTTAATCTGATGAAAATTGCAGAAGGTTCAAAACAATTGACCTTTGTTATATGTTCTATAGAATTATTTACTCAATTGCTCGAAATAACTTTTTGAGATTTTCTTCTTTGTTAAGGTAGGAAGTATCGAGAAGGTCTGTCATTTTTACTTATTGTGTATGGAAACCTACTATCCCTCCCTGGAAAAAGTCAGAAAGAAAGTATGATCATATTTGACATCATTCCTTTTATCGTTGAAAGGAGCTTGTTACTTAACTAAATATGTCTCGGGACATTACATTTCAGGATAATATGGAACTCTTGGAAGATGGTTACCAAGGTGATGTTATCGGAGAGGCCACCCCTGATGTTATTGTCAGTGAATTTGTATGTTTCTCCACCTTTGTTCTCCCGTGTCTTTATTTCCTTCTTTTTCCGTTTTGTGTTCCATTTCAGCCATTAATGATATGTTCTATTAAGCTCTTGAACTGTTAAAATTGTACTGCTACTTACCATACATTTGATCACTTGAGACTTCTGTTTATTCATTTTGTTCAATACTTAGCGTAATGGAGGGTGTCCTTGAGCATAATGTCACGGACTTAGAGTTTTTGCTAAAGCTCCGTGTGGTGCTTGACAGCTTACTCACTACCCTTTCAAGATCTTGCAAGCTCAAGCAAGCCTTTAAGATTAAGATCGCTAAGAGAATGAAAGGAAAGACTTAGAAAGAACAAGAGAGCTTTGGAAAAAGGCTTTTTGTATTGCTTTGGAAGATTGCTTACAATTTGAGTGATGCCTTGCAAATGAATGGCACCTCTATTTATACTACCATCTAAGGACTAAAGTGTAAATTAAAATTACTTTACAAGTCCCTAAGATATTTACACATTGGTCCCTTTCTAGAGAATTCTACATTATCTAGGACCTTCAGTAGCCTTCTTGAGAAATCTAAAGGATTCTAGAGTTCTCCACTAGCCTCTCCTCAACTCTAGAATCTTCCGCCCCTATCCGGATGCGGAATTTGACTGGCAAAGTGGCGGGACGTCACAATAAGCTTATCAATTCACTCCATTAGTTTCGAGTCAACAGGAAGCTATGTTGCTCGGAGCCTTGTGTCGGATCCTTCAAAAGCTATGCATTTTTGGAGGATCCGACACAGGTTTGGCAACATTTTTGGGAGGTCCGAGCAACAATTGGGGGAGGGGAGCTTATTCTGAGTTATTTTTGCTATATGGAAATTATTTCCTTTTTATTTAAAGGTAAATAACTCTTGAGAAGCTCACAATTACTTATCGTAATGTTTTGTGCAGATGAAAGGTGAAAAAGAACTTATTGAGAAAATACTGAACACGGAGATTAACATATTTCTAGCAATCAGAGATGGCAGTGCACTTATGCAGCACATGGAAGACTTCTATTACATCACTCTGTTAGAGGTACTTGCATTTTCCATTCACATCTTACCATTCTGAACTATGTTGCTCGAACTCTTCAAAAATGTCGACAAGTGCATGTCAGATCCGCCAAAAGTAGTGCACTTTTGAGAATCCGACATGTGTGCTGCAACATTTTTGAAGAGTTCGAGTAACATACATATGCAACATGATATGTACTTACTTTTTTTATGCTTTCTAATTCTTTTTCTAGAATGTGAGATCAAACTATAGAACTGTTCCAAGGCCACAGCTGACAGAAGAGAAGAACATATCAATTGGCTAAATTGGAAATTATCAAAATTCACCAATGTTGATATTTTATTTCCAAAGGTTGTAAATAACAATAACACCAAAAAAAAATTGGCTACATTTATTGTATATATGTATGATTTTTATTTATGCAATTGTACATTGTTTGGTTATTTTTGTTAATTGTTACAAAATTAAAAAAATGATAGAATAATGAAAACAAGTAATTGTTTTAAAATAATTGCCTTGAACTAAAAATAGGATTTTTTTTTACAAACTACAAAGAAATGGCATGAAAGAAACATAAGGACTTCCACCAGTTCTATATTTTACTAACCAAGAGTATCATTACTACCTAGATCTTTGACTAATAGATAAAATCATTCTTCCTTTAATCAGAGGTCTCGAGATTTAAACTATGAGTATAGTGAATATCTCGATAAGGAGTTCTAATTTCACTTTATGTTGAATCGCGTTCCAATACAGATATTGAACATTGGGTAGAAAAAAACTAGTACTACCTTTTACATATGCAAGCTTTTTGAAAGATTCTTAGAAAAGTTTGTTGCTTTCATATTATAGCTCATGATTTTCAAACTTTGCCTTAAAATGTCTACTTCCCTTTCTCTCTTGAGTTCTTGTTGTTCCTTTGAAGCTATTTGCTCTTTTAGAAGTGCAATTTTTTTCCTCTTTTTCTTTCAACTCTCTATGCATCTCCTCTAATAATTCCATTTGTTCTGTTTTCCAACATAGTCCTCTTCCTAGTCAAGCAAATCAAACACATTAGAAGGACAAAAAAACCGACTTTCTGACATAACAACTGTTTGTTGAGTGACTATCTGATGAAATTTAAACATACCTTGATTTGTCCTATGAATAAGGTCATCATCTTGATAGCAAAATAAAGTTGCTTCCATTTCTCAATTGCTTCATCTCTCCTAGCTTCTTCATTCCTAATTTGCTCTAACAAATAACTTGTTGCTAATTGATGCCACTCTTTATCTTCTTTTACACTCAAATTCTCTATTCCTTCACACTTCTCTTCTTCTTTTTCTTCCAATTTGAGAGAAGTGGGTTTTGGGGAAATATTTGGGTGTTTGAGTTTATGACTTGAAAACATCAATATATATACTTCCCCTAAAAATATCCAAAACACCCTCATTTAATTTTTTTTTTACTAGAAGCAAAAATGCTGGATGCATTAGCAAGAAACTGTACAGGATGCCAAAATCTACATTGACTTGCTATTTGAAACTACAAGTTTGATATCATATTCCAACCTAGCCATGTTTTTTGTGAGACAGGGAAACATGTTCTCCTGTTTCGCAGAATCCAACAAGCTCCGCGACTACTTCAGCACTTTCACGTTCATTTTGCATGTTAAGAGGATCTGACCAGAGTTTATTCACAAGCTGTAGGCGTCTCCTCTGTTTACCTTCTGGTGGAATGTCCCATTTCATGTACATCATTTCCCTTTCTTCTGCATTTAGCTTGGAGCTCACCCGATTTTCCCTCTCCTGCTTCAGAGCTTTAATACTTGATGAGACATAGCCAGCAGGGTCATCACCCAAAGAGCAGGACTAGCGTTACCAAGCCAAGTGTTGGTCTAACCATGTCAACTTCCATGTATATCTGATCTGATGGATCCCCTTTAAATAACATGTAAAATTGAGTACACGTGACACAAATGCCACAACATTATAATTTGCTGCCTTTGGTCCTCAAACACCAAGTGCCATGACAACGGAGATTGTTCGGTTATATCAGCCTCATCACTTGCAGCTTCATTTGCTTCCAACTCCAGCACCTGGCAAGCAAGCAACTGCTTCTGGTACTGTAACTTAGCTACCCTTCCTTTCAGCTCAGTAACATAAGCTTTATACTCCGAATGTTCTCTTCAGCTGCTTTTTTAAACATCTTCTTCATGTTAACAGAGTTTGACTGCCTTGATCCAGGAGTACCCTCCCTCGATGAGATACAGTTACTGTCCATTCTTCTAACTGGAGTGCTTTTTTGGCTACAGAATGCATTACCAGCAGATCCAACATTATTGCATTCTGGTGCTCTGTTCTCAATCTCGCCCTCCACGATGTTGCAGGATGAAGGAGACATAGGAGAACACGGTGATCGAATTATATTTGGCATGTTACTGGTGTTACTCAAATTAAAAGGAAGCACCTTTTTCTTTTTTGGAGTCCTCAAATCAACAG
Source organism: Solanum tuberosum (assembly GCF_000226075.1). Lineage (NCBI taxonomy): Eukaryota > Viridiplantae > Streptophyta > Magnoliopsida > Solanales > Solanaceae > Solanum > Solanum tuberosum. Next base: position 2,714,690 of record NW_006238946.1, read on the forward strand.
ATTCCTGACAACTTGGAAGATGCATGACTAATTCGTCTATACATCTCTGAACAATTCGTCTATAGATCTCTGAACATTTTCAAGTTTCTGTTCTAACATCACCTAACCAGATCTCATTCCAGAAACTGATCTTCAGGCCATTCCCCACTCTGAAAGTGGCACGACCCAAGATTAGTCCCTAGGCATGACACGGCGTACTTGACCCCGAAGGGGTCTTACACAAGCCTCGTAGTAATCATTCATTGCATAGGTAAATAGAAATAAGCGGAAAATTAAAACTTTTCTCAAGAAAGTCAACTTCTTGCAATATAAGGAAATAGGAACTAGACTTGTCTCAATCACCATCTAAAACATAGAGTACAAATAGGGACTTAGCCCTTTACATCAATAAAGTCTCCATAATAGGAAAATACAACATAGTCTAGATTATAGAGGAAACTAGAATCAAAACATCTTGTCCTCGAACTTGAGGATTCACCAAGCCGGGGGAATAGTCAACCCAAGCTTCTCTTCAGAAAGTGGAAGAAGTATCAACGACCCGAACCTACACTCATAGTAAAGGGAAAAAGGGGTTAGCACATAAAAATGTACTAAGTATGGAAATATGCATAAAACCTTTAAATATGCTTTAAAAGGGACATTTTAGGAAAAGCATGCATTTATGAAGTTTGGAGACCAACATATATCAACAATGTCAATTATAAGCCAAAAGACACAATTATAGCCATAACATAACAACCCATCACCTTAGCAACCTTTAAAGAATACTTGTGCAATGTATAGTTGGCATCCCATAATACCAACCACACTAAGTACCCTTTGAAAGCTACCTTGGTCATGTATATCATCAATAGACTTTATCATAAACATAAGTCATAAGTGAAGAACTAAAAATGTACATCATTTGAACATAAGGAGAGTCATGCATATCACTATCCAATAATAATACATGCATACTTTCATATTTCATCATATCATAAAGGAACTATCCCATGAGCCTCCTAATAAGTCCACTTGTGCCATGTACAAGTAAGGTCCCATACCCCTACTTATACTAAGTCAACCTACTAAGAAACTCATAGTTTAGTCCTTATCTTATTCATTATCTTAATTGCATAGGGAAGAGTAACCTATAACTGACATAGACCATATGAGCTACATGGAATTCGGTGTCATATGACCCCACACCGAAAGAAGGCGTTCTACTTGCCTAAGGTAGAACAAACTATATAGCTATAAGGTGGATCCAGTAGCTAAGTCCTATGTTGGCACATAGTTCTAGGATAGGGAGATTGCTTCTGGAAACCCGACCTATTGCATTAGCGGAGGGGCTTCCATCTCATGAGTATCACTAGGATGACCCAACCTTTTGCATTAGCGGAAGGGCTTTTTCCTCATTGTCCATATCCACTCGGTGCTAAGAGTTACTTCCCAAATTATACGTTAATTGTATTTAGATTGTATCTATATGTGTGAAGGAATACTAGCCTTCGTTCAATACAACCATCATAATAGCTCATAGATTCTTTATAGGTGAGAATGTACTTTCAACCTAGAATCAACATATCTATGTGAGTAAAACTTTCACATCATCATTCATAGTGTCTTCATGAGAAACACACTTTCAATCAACACATCATAATAACATCATCCTAGACAATTCATAATCATATGTGTGCATAGGGATAAAGGAAACTACTCTTTCAACATTACCCTAATTCACACATAAGTCATAGGATCTTCACCTTTCAAGTGGAATAACAATTCATGTATTGAAATCTTAAACATATAATGTCATCATACATTGCCTTCAAGGCTATACATTAAGATTCAACTCTTACCATTGACCCCTTCAAGGGTTACCAACAATACCTTGTAATTACACTAAGAATTCTCACATTAAGCATAAGTAAAGCAAGATTAATCAACTAATTCAACATATCCACAATTGTAGGTAATCACCTTGCATCAATACATTCATCAATATTCAAGAAATTGGGGTCATGGGGTGCACATGGGTTCAAAGGGATTTTCACAATATAAATCATCAATTAACTTCAATTCATACATAATATAGGTCAAATAACATAATGAAAACGTTTTTGTTGAGAACCCATGGCTAGAGTAGAAACCCTAGTTTTTGGTCAAATAGTCAATTTCGAAAATAGAAGTTTTGAAGGGCTTCATGGGGAAACTATTCCATAAATCAAGATCCCCATACCTTATTTAGTGTTTTGCCCACGTTTTGGTGTTGGAATCACGAACCCTTGAGCCCTAATCTTCAAGCTCTTGTGTTCATTAATGGAGAGACTTGTAGAGAGAGAAATATTTGAGGAATTGGGTTTTGAGAGAATGATTTGGGTGTTGGTGTTTTTGACTTAGGAATAGGTGTAAAATGACTTAAAACATATAAATATTTTACCCCTAAACTACCCAAAACACCCCCACATTAATTGGACTAAAAAGGAAATGACCAACTTGTCCCTCATTAACCCCAGTCCGTCCATGTTCACGAGCCAACCTTCACGAGCCATGGTTGTGGGACCGATGTGTTTGTGGTTTATTATGACGCGTCTCGAGTGGGTTTGGGATGTGTCCTCATGCAACGGGCCAAAGTCATCACTTATGCTTCAAGGCAACTCAAGGTTCATGAGAAGAATTACCCAACTCATGACCTTGAGCTAGCGGCGGTAGTATTTGCTATGAAAATTTGGAGACACTATTTATATGGGGTACACGTAGATGTGTTTACCGACCACAAGAGTCTCCAATATGTGTTTAGTCAAAAAAAGTTGAACCTCCGACAAAGAAGGTGGTTGGAACTTCTAAAAGACTATGATATGAGTGTCCTATACCACCCCGAAAAAGTCAATATGGTTGCGGATGCATTGACTAGGTTATCCATGAGTAGTGTTGCTCATATAGAAGAGGAGAAGAAGGAGTTGGTTCGGGATGTGCATAGGTTGGCTCGGTTAGGGGTGCAACTAATGGATTCCACCAAGGGTGTAGTTGTGGTACATCATAATTCCAAATCATCGTTTGTAGTTGATGTGAAATCTAAGCAACACCTTGACCCAATTTTGATGGAATTGAAAAAGTCGGTTCTCAACAAGTCCATTGAGGCTTTCTCCCAAGGGGGAGATGGTGTGCTTAGGTACCAAAATAGGTTATGTGTTCCGAACATCGATGGTTTGAGGGAGAAAATTCTTGAGGAGGCTCATTGTTCGCGATATTCGATTCATCCGGGCGCCACTAAGATGTACCGTGACCTACGGGAAGTCTATTGGTGGAATGGAATGAAGAAGGATATAACGGACTTTGTGTCCAAATGTCCAAATTGCCAGCAAGTCAAGGTCGAACATCGAAAGTCGGGTGGTCTACTCCAAGACATAGTTATTCCCACTTGGAAGTGAGAGGAGGTGAACATGGACTTCTTGGTGGGTTGCCTCGTTAAAAAAAGGCAATATGATTCTATTTGGGTCATCATTGATAGAATGACCAAATCAACCCACTTCATTCCCGTCAAGACTACGTTTTCGGCGGAAGACTATGCTAGATTGTACATTAAGGAGATAGTGAAATTGCATGGAGTTCCTTTATCTATCATATCGGATATAGGTCCTCAATTTACGTCACATTTTTGGAGAGCTTTCCAACAAGGGCTAGGTACAAGTGTTAAACTTAGTACCGCTTTGCACCCTCAAACGAATGGTCAAGCCGAACGAACCATTCCAACCCTAGAGGACATGTTGAGGGTGTGTGTGATTGATTTTAAGGGAAATTAGGACGATCATCTTCCATTAGTAGAATTTTGCCTACAACAATAGTTACCACTCCACCATTGCTATGGCTCCATTTGAAGCACTTTATGGTAGAAAGTGTAGGTTACCGGTTGGTTGGTTTGAGGTAGGTGAGTTTGCTTTGTATGGTCCCGACTTAGTATATGATGCTATTGAAAAAGTTTGACTTATTAGGGATAGGTTGAAGACGGCCCAAAGTCGACAAAAGTCTTATGCCGACCATAGAAGGAGGGATCTTGAATTTGAGGTTGGTGATTGGGTCTACTTGAAAATCTCACCCATGAAGGGTGTGATGAGGTTTGGTAAAAAGGGGAAGCTTAGTCCCCGGTATGTAGGTCTGTATCAAATCTTGCAACGTATTGGCAAGGTTGCTTATGAATTGGACTTGCCAAGTGAATTGGCTCCAGTTCACTTGGTGTTCCATGTCTCTATGCTCAAGAAGTATATTGGTGACCCGGTGTCCATTCTTCCTTTAGAAGGCTTAGGGGTTGATGAAACTCTTTCTTATGAGGAAGTCCCGGTTGAGATCTTGGACCGGTAAGTGAAAAAGTTGAGGAATAAGGAAGTGGTTTCCGTTAAAGTCCTTTGGAGGAATCATATGGTTGAGGGTGCAACATGGGAGGCCGAGGCCGACATGAAGTCCTGATACCCTCACCTCTTTCCTTCTACCCCTATTCAAACTTGAGGTAACTTATTTCTTGAGTTTTGTATTTTTGGAGATCTTGGGTGATATGAGTTTCCTTGTGATTTCCCTATTATGTGCATGTTCTTGTGAAGATTCATATTTAGTACATTTGAGTTTTCATAAATTTCATATTCCTCATGTTGGTTTTGCACCTTAGTATGATAATTGCATAATTGACCTTGTGAGATGAAATGATGAACATGTTTTGCTATACTTGAGATGATATGGCTTATTGGCTCTTTTATGTTATGATTAAGCTTATTGAAAGTTGGAGAAGGTAGTTCCTCCTATAGTTATGAGAAATGGTGAACTTGATGCATAATGACTTGTGGATTAGATTCCCACTTTCTAGAGCTGCTGTAATTTTGTGTTGGTATGGAATTGATGTTTCCTTATACGAATTGTGCATTATCTTGATGTTGTTGTTGTTGGGCTGCTAGTCTTGAGTCTTCGATTACCATAAGGTGTCGAAAGTATCATTCGAGGACGAATGTTCCTAAGGGGGAGATAATGTAATATTCCGGAAAATGATAGGTTATACTAGAGCCTAAATGCTTGGTTAAAAATCATGAAAATGACTTCCTAAGCTCTTAGTAAACCATTTAGGGCTAAAAGGATGTATAGGGGGTCAAGAACATGAGGCAAGTGCCATGGCCAAGGGTCTAAGCCAAGGCCAAAAGGCCAAGGCTGCCCCTAGCCATTAACTACTGTCCCACACTTCACGAGAGGGACCACGAGTCGTGGTCCTCACCACGGCTCGTGAAGGTGGGAGTGGCCTTGCCTTGGCCTTGAGAATTTAGCTCCTAAATCCCCTAGCTACTGCCTCACTTTCCACGGGCAAGACCACGATCCATGGTCCACTTCACGAGGCGTGAAGGTGCCTGTGAAAGTGACTTGGCCAAGGAGCTTGATGCACCAAAAAGGAGGCTCACTGCCTCAAACTTCACGGAAGGGACCACGAGTTGTGGTCCACTTCACGAGTCGTGAAGTAAGGCATGAAGTCCCCTTAGTTTTTGGGTGAGGAGTGCACGTTTGGGAGGCTACTGCCTCAACCTTCACGAGTGCAACCACAGTTCGTGGTGCACTTGACGGAAGGGAGGCTGCCTCGTGAAGTTGCCTTAGCCTCAAGGGAGGTTGGCAAGCTAAAGGAGGCTACTGCCTCAACCTTCACGAGCCGTCCTCCTTCACATGCTATAACCATCCATTACTCTACACAACCTCCCAATCCCTTCTTTAATTCTTCCGTCCGCTAGCTATCTCCTCCGCAATGGAACAGCGCCCCCACCATCCAATAATTTCCGGCGCTTACTCCAGGTACGCTGCTCTAAACATTAGCTTATTCGAATCACTTTTGTACATACTCCATTGTTCTCTTCTCCACTCTTTCTTGCACACATGCTTTATTGTTATTATTTTACATAATACAATCGTAATTATTTGCTTCAATTTCATACATATTCCAAGATTCTCTTCCATACTCTTTCTTTCGGTAGGGTTGTATTGTCATTATTCTTACATAACCCTTGATGTTTGAGCGATACACATAATTAATACTGATTTAACTTTTGTTTCACTGCCCATGAATATGTTCCTTAATTTCTAACCCACCCCTGTTGTCAATATGTAAAACAACAATCCCTTTGCACAAACTTTATACCAATGGGATTAGACTATTCCGATAATGTTACCTTTCTGCCCCATAAAGCTCCATATGAATAGCATCATGTTCCAACTGATACTAATTGAACTGATGTTCCATTTTTGATTGTTGGCAATTAGTTTCCATAACACACACAAATACTCACCACAAACTTCTGGAACAATTAAACTGAATTGGGGTGTTTTAATGTAAGTACTGAGATATTTGATTAACTCCCTCTATAATCTTTATAGGGAACAAATAACATTAATAATTATACTCAATTTAGTTGAATTATAGCGTAAACTCATAGATCAAAATTGTTACTGGGATAGTTGATGTTAAACTACAGGGAGATTTGTAACTTCCATTTGATAGTCATCTAAAGAACTGCAGTAACTGTGGACAGAATGTATGAAAAAGAACTGTCTACTACTGTTGATGCGCCGCAACTTGAACAAATCTCCTCTCAAAGCAGGTAATCACCTCTCACCATACATTCTGAAATTTACTCAAGCCTTTCAACATTTATTGATTGTGTCAACCTCACACCCTTCACCTGCTTTGATTGCTACAATCTATAACCACACCTAGATATTGTAAATGTGGTGCCTCCTCTAACAGTTCACATTCTCACTTCCTATTTTATTAATCTAATGTTTTACTTTCTATATCGACTCCCCAGGAGTCCTACTATAGACGCAAACGAATTCCCTCCAGTTGTGGCTATAGCAGAACGTAAACAAATCCCCGCTCAATCCAGCTAATCAGGTCTTAACATACATTGATACATTTAAATGTTCACCATTTATTGGCTGCCTCACCTGTTAAGTCATGCTTTAAATGCAACAATCTCTAACCACGCAGGACCATATCGAATGAAGAAATACCCTCATCCACCCCTTCACACTTAAACCCTCATACTGTATTTCCAGGTAATTCCCACATTATAACTTCTACTTCATTATTGTTGGTCACAGTTAACATTTTGCTTTTCTCTTTCTTCAGTAAGTGAACTACCTCAGGACCCCGTTCAATGGGCATACGATCAGTTCTCTAAACTGCGAATCAACTACATGAGGCGTGGAACCACCACCAGGCAATTAACAAACGGAGCCACTGGCTTATGTACTAATAGATTATTAACTCATGTTTACCTCTTTACTTTGCTATCCGTGTACTACCAGTTACCTTGGATTACTATTAAGATTGTTGTTGCAAAGTCAGTTAATTTATAACAATTGCCTCCTATTCTATTTGTATTACGTTACTTCTGCCCCTTTAATAACATGATTTTAACTCAAAATGCCGGCCTAATTGCCATTACCCATGCTAGATATACCCACCGCAATTCCCATTTTACTTTTACAGAAATTCTACAAAACTTTGGCGTCGTTACCAATATACTTATACTTGACGTGGCCCTTTTAAAGCCCACTTTTGGCCACCAAACCTGGCTAAATGTTTTACACAATTGAAACTTCTGCGTTCTGCACCAAACTTAATGTACGATACTATTTCCCCTGTTTCATAAACTTATGGACACATACTATTCTAACATAATGCTTTCCCGTATCTCCCAAGAATGCTAATTCTCAACTAAAATATATGTGGACAACTTAGGCTCCAGTGTGTTGGTTTTTTCCAAATAAACATTCTACGTTGCTGAACATAGTTAAACAAACTAATTTCTCAACTCCTACCAAATCCAGATTTTCCTCTATCTTTGCTCCATCAAATACAGCCCCCCAACCAACTAATAAAACACATTAGGATAACATTAACATGAGACTGGTGCACGGTGTCTCTCCATTGCTTAATGCTCACACTATGTTTACGTTAGTAACTCAACTTGCAAATGCACATCCCTGCCTATTAAAGGTCAATAGGAAATGACATACTAAGTTACTAACACAAATTGAACCTAAAACTACCCTATCACATATATGATAAACCCATTCTCATTGAATCAAAGTAGTCTACAACATATTAGAGATTCGTCAATTTATTATGCGATGTTACTCGATTGCAGGAATTCACAATGAATTCGAGGATCGAAGCACTGTTTCAGGATTTCTCGAGAAAACGGTTAGTAATGAAGAAGAAGAAGAATAGAAAGAGAGAGATTAGACAAAGAAAGAGAATTCTGTATATTCCATATATCTTGTACAATGAGTTGATTACAAGTTATATAGTAATTGAATTGAACTAACTTGAACTTTTAAGCTAAAAACAGAATCTGTTACTAACTAACTGCTTAACTAACTTTCACTGAAGTTAACTAACACATGGAATTGTAACTAATCATGTATCAGTACATATTAGAGATTCGTCAATTTATTATGCGAAAGAGTCGTCTAAAGATCCATTAAATAACCACTTACCGATCACACTTCCAAGAGATTTACATATAAATAATGATGCATTTACAACGGAGTTTGTAGCCACTTCACAGGACAATTACAATTTAATATTACACAACTAAAACATCAATTCCCTATCAATCCAACCCTAATTCATCATAAAATAAGCAATACTAAGGACAATAATTAACATAGAACAAGGGTTTTACCTGACGACGCAAGAACCACGATCATGAACTTCATCAAAGCACATCAGCAGGCGGTGGTGGCGCGTCAGCATCAGACTTCTCTATAAAGTCTACTAGAAACCTTGCCATAACTAGGAAAAGACCCAATATAATTGTCACGGAACTCAACCAACTCTTAAACCCAAAATCTCTAACGACAAGGTTTACCAGCCATCCAGTTACTGCATAGTGAATGCCCCCGTCACTTGACACGGGCCTAAACAACATTAGTAAACAAAAAATGCTGATTAGAAATGAGCAAACCTCTAAAGGTACCCTTGGATGTCCAGAAAAGTGCATCAATGAGCTGCTCAAAAGGCTTAACGTACTTGAAGTCAGGACAATGTAAAAAAGGGGTAATGTCATCATGAAGTTTTGCAATATGAAAGATCAAGTGACTGACATCTTCACCCAAGGCTAAGCAAGGACCAGTTTGTCAAGAACATGTATGTACTCACAGTGACTTAGCTGAAGGGAAGAACATAACACAGTGTGATCAGGGCAATTGATGTTTGAACAAAGATAGGGACCTGGTACCAGTTCAGAGAAGATGCTGAAAAGGTTTCATGTTATGGATGCCTAGATAATTCATACTCTCATGGGCACTAACTTGAAGTTGGATGTTGATGAACCTGGTTCAAAGATTTCATTCTTGTACAAAAGAATCACATTTGAAGGCTGCTGAGAGAATCTTGAGACATTTGTAGAAGATAGGGGACCCGGTCCTATTCTGTCCATCATGAGACATTTGATTTGGAGTACATGGTGATGTTGATTATGCTTGGTATCAAGTTGATGGAAAGAGTACCTCAGGAGTGGCTTATTCTATAGGTTGATCTCTCACTCATGGGGAACTAAAAGACAAGATTCAGTTGCTCGTTCATCAACTGAGGCAGAGAATGTAGCAAGTGCAGCTTGATATGATCAATTCTTGTAGATCAAGCAGCAGCTTGAAACTCTTAGAAGACCTGACTAAGATAATCAAACTGAAGTTGGGAATGCTGAAACCGGCTTGAATGGATCATGCCTGAAGCAATCAACTCTCTCATGACTATGCAATTGAGCAGGTATCCTTGTGTTTCAGTTATACATATTTTAGCAAGTTCAGTCTTATACCCTTTGTAGGTATACACACATGGCAAAAGGGCTAAAGGAAAAGGGAGGTCAAGACAGATCTAGGCTATCACATTCAAACTACAGAGAGGGTCTGGAAGGTTAGCAATCTTAACATTGCAGTTTGAATTATGCATAAGAACCATTGCAATTGCCACATGTTTTTCATTCAGGTATCTGACCGTTGTCCCATCATTTGAGTACCAAAATGATACTTCATTTCTCTTCTTTATACTTCATATTTCTTTTGAAATCCCTTTCCAAAATCAGAAATTTTCAAAACCTTCTTTTCTACTTTCTCAAAAAACACTTCAAATGTGTAAACTCTTTGCTCCTATTGGAGAATTTTCTGATGAAGATGTTTTTAAGTGTGAAGAGGTACCAGGTCCTACAAGAAAAAAAGGAGATGGTGAGAAAGATGATGTTCAAAAAGGAAAAGGTTGATATTCTGAAAACTCAAAGTATTCTGAATAGGAAGGTGTCTGAAAAAAAATGGAAAAAAAATGATGAAATGAAATTTTCTTTTTGGTTCCTCAATTATTGATCTATTCATTGTAGAGGCCTTGAGTAAGTTTGATTTTACCAATCTTTATGTTATGAGAAACTCAGGCTAGTGTTGGAAGCTATGATAGTTGCTCTTGCTAACTGGGATACTAAAATGGGTTGTCTAAAGGCTCAGCTTCTGAAACAACACTATCGAAGGGACCAGGTTGAAAAAAAAAAACCTGGCAGCCCTGAAGGTTCAACATGAAGGCTGGGCAGCAAAGAATGTGAGCTTCAAATGAGGCTTCTGAAAATTCCATGCTAAGGGATATGCTTTACTAATTCTATTCTTTCAATCCCTTGCTTCTATGTTATCCCCTCTCTTCCTAAACTCCGGTGTCAGTCCTCCTCGTTTTCTATCGAAATTCAGTGGGCATTGTCTTAGTTCTCATTTGTAATGATATGTGCAATGCTTTGATTACTGATCTTTTATTTATGAATGACAAATGCCTTGTTTCTACTGACTTGTCTCATTACTTTATGCATTTTTATTCATGCTTAGTGTTGCCCAAGTGGCCATGAATTTGCTTGAACTGCAATTCTGTCAACTTGGTTTATTGCTTTAACCCTTTTTTATGATGTCAAAAGGGGGAAAATTGCTAAGGTATGAGATCAATGATTTAGCTAGCTACTTGAAGAGGACATGACCATGCCTATAGGGGGAATCAATGCTAGCCACTTGAAAAAGACATGGTCATGCCGATATGGGGAATAAATGCTAGCTACTTGAAGAGAGGACATGATCATGCCGATAGGGGGAATCAATATTAGCGACTTGAAGAGGACATGGTCATGCCGATAGGGGGAAGAAGTTGAACAAGTTTGTCATCATCAAAAAGGGGGAAAATGTTATTTTGATGTTTTGATGATTTGACAAACTTCGGGGATGATGAAACTCCAGTTACCCGAAGAGTTCTTGTTGATAGGGGGAACTGGTGAATAAGTATGTTATCATCAAAAAGGGGGAAAATGTTAGTTCGAAGCTGATATGAGATGTTAGTTGAAGTTGATATGAAGTTTTGATGATTTAACAAACTTATCGATCTAACAAGGAACCAGATCTTTGTTAATGGGACTGCTGACAGGGAAATGAATGAATAAGCTTAGTGTGAGGAATATTTGTGCGTAATCATAAAAAAGGGGAAAATGTTATATTCTAGGTGTTTTGATGATCCTCACAAATGCAGGGACCTGGTCCCTGGCAGAGTGTTCTCGTCCAGAACTATAATGGGGTACAACTGTAAAGTTGTCGTGTCAGAGGTTGGTGAGGCGTCAACGTACTACACCAATCAGAATGGACGAAGGTGTTTGTCCAACGGGTAATAACTCTTTATGGTTGATATTTTCTACATGACAAACACCATATTAAATTCATTCATCCTAAGAAGGAAGTCAACCAACAAGCCTTTTCAAGAACCCACAAAGAAAAGTTTGTAAGGGACCTGGTCCCTGCAAGATTGCGATATGAAAAGGTGACAAGACAGCTGTCAGAAAAGCTGCCACCTATGATGTGGTAGGTGCACAACTTTTTTAAACAGCAGGCCTTCAGCCAATAAGATTATTTCAACGAGTTTGAGTTGATTTATATTATCTATTTCCAAAATACACAAACTTAAGACTTGGTAAAACAAAAACTTGGATTTTCTCTGAAAATTCATAAGCTTTAAAAGAAGGCCATCTTCAAGGAAGAACAATACTCATGCTCAACAAAGGGACCTGATAGAGTGCTGAAGCGTCTTTGTTGAGTTTGAGTTTTGTTAGTTTTTGCAACTTGAAAATTCTCAAGAACACTTGCAAAGACTCACTTTCAAGAAGTATTCTCCGGCAAGCACAACAAGGAACTGATCAAGCTACAAGCATCAGAGTGTGTCTTAGGAGTTATACTTTCGTGCATATATTGTAAATATGTTCCTAGTTTATAAAGGATTCAGATATTTGTTTCGGTTTCTAAAAGCCTAAATCAGTTGAGTTTAACTGGTTTAGTGGGCAACATTGTTTTGCTGCTTAGTCAAATTCTAAGTCATCTAGGAGCTAGTTGATTTAATGGGCGGTGTGGTATCCGCTAAGCAAAGTCTAGGTTATCTAGGGGTGATAGCTTAGTGGACAATGTGGCATCTGCTTAGGCCGAGAAAGTTTTTTTGGAGAACAAATCGAAGGTCAGAACTGAAGTGAAGTTTTGCTTCTTCAGAGTGAGAGAAACACAGTGAAGTGAAAATTGTTTCTTCACAAACACTTATAACACTAATTTTTAACATCAACACAGCTATTGCCCATTTTGTTTTTTCAGCAACCGTTAACGCCATTGAATTGAATTTGTGTTTTCTTAGGAAGGTAGAAAATGAGCGATGAACCCAGAAAGCTTTGTCTTTAGAAAATCCCGCTTAAACAAAAAATTTTAATTGAAAACCTATCTATATATAAAATTATAGCTTTTAAATTATTTCTATGTAGAATTAACTGTTATGAGTTAAGAATAAGTATATCTTAGGTATAACTGAAATTTATCTTTATCCCTAAATACTACTAAAAATAAGAATTAGTGATGATCAAATTTTATAATTAACTAATAAAAGTCATGGTTGATTCTATTAAAATATAAATTGTAACCTTTAAATTCTGATTATATTTTTCTTTTAAATAATCTATCATTTTTTTATTCAATAATTTATTTTCTAGGAGTAGATTTATAATAGTGTAAAGACAATGATATTTTATTTAACTTTTGATGAGCAGAATCAATAGTATTAAAAAAGAGAGTTAATATATATATATATATATATATATATATATTAAGAGAAGAGGAGATATTTTGAAGGTATTTATACTTTGAATTGATTTTTTTTTAAAAATAAAACAAATTAAATAAATTATACAAATAATATTGGTGGTATATTTAAATAATAAAATAATAAGAGCATAGGATAAAATTGTTAGTGGGTGGTGGATGGGTGGCACACAATTTTACTAGCTTAATCACCACTTTAAATATTTTTAAATAGCTAAGCAATTGTGAGTAATGAATTTTTTTTAAGGTTATAAAATCACTAGGCTACAACATGTTGCTAGAGTGATGTAATAGAAGTATTACAATAATTAGATTTTAATGGGTAGAAATATTTGTTTTTATAACCTTCAAAAGAGGAGTGCACATACTCTATGGATAAGCTCGCCTAATAGAAATGTTAATAGATATTAAAAATATAGAATTCAAATTCATTTGCAGCTGATATAAAAAATTAAACTAAAATTCAATATATCATATTGAAAATAAAATAAATGTAGTTCAAAATTATTATTTTTTATTATAGGCAAAATACTAAATTAAAAGCTTAATATAAATTATTATAGCAAATAAATTTACTCAAGATGATGATAGGGAAAGTAAGAGTGTATTTATGATTATGATTTATTTATAAAATAAATAAAGTAAATAATTAAAACTAATTGCTAACAAATTTAGATAATGAACCGAGTTTATATATTGATTAATTTTTTTATAATTATTAACTATTATAAATGATCGAGGTGCTAAATATACTAAAATCCTATCATGTATGTTGATATTTAATTTTGGATTGTAATCATGTAAATCTTATAATTCATTTAATAAAATGCATTTTGAAATTGTTTAACAAATCTATATATGTATGAATAGAGTTGATACCGCGCATTGCGCGAGTATGTATACTAAGGCTGGCAATTGGACAATATTGGATCAACAGGATCGGTTTTACCGGAACCGGTCCTCGTTACAGGATTTATTTATCGGAATCGGGTCTTACCGAAACCGGTTTTACCGGATATTCCCAAAGGTTCCGCCCGGTCCCTTAGTTACCGATAGGAGCCGGTTTGGACCGGACCGGAACCGGTTCTTACTGGATCATTGTGTACCGGTTAATTTTTTTATTTTTTATTAACTTTAATTATTATATAATATTATATTACTAAAAAACTTCAATTTAAAACTTTAAACTTAAACTTTAAAGTTTCAATTGAATTTACGTTTAAACTTTAAACTTTAAAGTTTAAAATTGACTTTAAATTTTAAAGTTTATATTGAATTTAAAGTTGAAAATTGACTTTAAAGTTTAAAGTTTATAATGAATTTAAAGTTTAAACCTTAAAATTTAATTTTATATTAAAGTTTAAACTAATATCAAAATAGTTGAAAATTAAATTTCTGAAATGACTTGGATTAAATATAAGAGACTATTTTAAAAGAAAATCAAAGTCTTATATTTATTCAAATAAATAAATTGTACAATACAAATATTAGAAAGAGACATAGTACATAATCTAGGTATTAAATATTAATTATTGTACTAACAATTGAAACTTTTTTTAAAATCTTTTCGTAACTTTTGTATCATTTCAAAAGAAACATTTTTTGAAACTTGTATTTGTCGTTCTTCTTCCATACTAAAGATCTTTTAGCATGTACATCGGTCTTTGAAAAAGTAGGTAAAGAGGGGACTTCATCTTGTTCCGGTAATTCAGTAGCCGCACTACTAGGGGTAGAGGTCTCATCATCTTCCTCATTTATTTCTACTTCCTCATCTAATTCTTCCTCAAAATTAGTAAAACATCTATTTAAAGTCTCATGATCTACTTCATTTTCGGAATTAAATTCAATAGGTCGTGAGTCTTGTGTAAAAGAAGTTTCATCAACATGAGTATAATCATTAGTATTAATTCTAAATCTAGGAGGTGGCAAATTTTTAGAATTAGAACTACTTCCTCCTCCCCTATTTATTTTTCTTTCCGACATTGGTCTTTTACCACTATTTCTTTCCAAATTCATGTTCAAGTTTTAAATAATTAATATTATGAAAAACAAGCAAGATAATATAACAAAAAAAAACTTAATTAATAAACAAATAAAAATTAAAATTGAAACGAATGTACCGAACGTCTACGTAAAAGTAGACGTAAAACCAAAGCCGGAATTGAGAGATGCCAATTGAAGCTTCCGATTTACTTCAAATATATCTCCAAAATCCGAACTCCAAGTCAATATCACAAAATAATAATTATGAATTTATGAGAGATTGAAAATTGAGAGATTTTGTAAGATGTTAAAGAAATAATTTGTGAATTTGTGATTTAAATAAAAGAATATGGGTAAAGGGGTTAGAGAGGGGTGGAGGGCTGTTTTGAGCCGTTTTGGTCCCCAACCCAACGACTATAAATTAACGTTCAACTTAAAAAAAAAGAAGTTTAAAATGGAAGTGACCGTTGAACCGGATCAACCGGATAAAAAATAGGATTCCGTTTTGGTACCGGTTCCGATACCCTATAAGATTGGTTCCTTACCGGTTCAACTGGTACCGGACTCACCGGTATGGGAACCGGATCGGACCGGCCAAAACCCTGTCCATTTGCCAGCCTTAATGTATACTAGTAAAATATATAAGGAGAAGTAAAAAGTGACAAATGTCGTCACCATAAAAATCTAATAATTACTATTTAAAAATAAATATATAAATAAATTAATAATAAAAAATAAATAAGTAAAATTTGATTGTAAAACAATACGTAACTAAAAAGCAAAAATGTGGATTTTCATAACAAAATTGGGGTAGTTTTTTTTCCAGTTTCTTTAATTTATTAAATTCTATCCGGATTGTCAGTAAAATAATTTCTCACAGTTAATTTAAATTTAAATTTGAAAATCTGAAACTGCAAATAACTGTTGTACCATATTTAAACGTATTCAATTATCTTCAAATCAATCTTTCGTTGAATTCACAATTTAATAGTTGCTTTCAATATTCTTCCATATTTTTGTATTCAATTCCAATGACACCAAAGGCGTAGAAGAGTCAGCAAAAAAGAAACTATCAGAGAAAAGAAGACCATCATAGCCGAGAAAGTTTCTTTGGAGAACAAATCGAAGGTCAGAACTAAAGTGAAGTTTTGCTTCTTCAAAGTGAAGTAAAAATTGTTTCTTCACAAATACTTATAACACTAATTTTTAACATCGACACAACTATTGACAATTTCATTTTTTCAGCAACCGTTAACGCCATTGAATTGAATTTGTATTTTCTTAGGAAGGTAGAAAATGAGCGATGAACTCAGAAAGCTTTGTTTTTAGAAAATCCCGCTTAAACGAATTTTTTTAATTGAAAACCTATCTAGATATAAAATTATAGGTTTTAAATTATTTCTATTTAGAATTAACTGTTTTGAATTAAGAATAAGTATATCTTAGGTACAACTGAAATTTATCTTTATCCCTAAATACTACTAAAAATAAGAATTAGTGATGATCAAATTTTATAATTAACTAATAAAAGTCATGGTTGATTCTATTAAAATATAAATTGTAACCTTTAAATTCTGATTATATTTTTCTTTTAATTAATCTATGATTTTTTTATTCAATAATTTATTATCTAGGAGTAGATTTATAATAGTGTTAAGACAATGATGTTTTATTTAACTTTTGATGAGCAGAATCAATAATATTAAAAAAGAGAGTTAATTAAAATATAATAATTGAGGGAAATATATATACCGGAACCGGGTCTTACCGAAATCGATTTTACCGAAAATTCCCAAAGATTCCGCCCGGTCCCTTAGTTACCGATAGGAGCCGGTTTGGACCAGACCGGAACCGGTTCTTGCCGGATAATTGTGTACCAGTATTTTTTATTTTATTTTTTTATTAACTTTAATTATTATATAATATTATATTATTAAAAAACTTTAAACTTAAGCTTTAAAGTTTCAATTGAATTTAAGTTTAAACTTTAA
>NW_006238946.1:2731918-2785712 GCF_000226075.1 Solanum tuberosum
TCTCGCCGCACTAAAGGCTTGCTCCGAAGCAACCGATAATGTTTGAATCGCTAGCACATCTCGAACAACCCTAGCAAGAGTCGGAAATTGATTTTCACGATTCTTCCACCATACTAATATTTGAGCTTGAAGGTGTCCTTTTTCTATGCCTAATCTTTCCCCGTGTCTGATTGAAATATAAATCAAAATCATTATTAGTAGAGGATTTAAGTTCAAGATAATCATCCATCCTATCATCCGTATCATCACTTCTAGGCCTACAAGATGGAGGTTCAACTATTGGAATATTTTTTTCCATAGTTTATATGTATTATATAACTCTCTAGCTTTTGTATATATGCTACTTTTACAATCTTCAACACTAGGAGTTTCATCATCTTTAATTTCTAAATTTGCATAAATCTTTTCAACCATTCTTTCAACACCTTTTAATTTGTAATTTGGGTTGAAAGTAGTAGCAGTTAAATAGATTTGAGAAATAGGAAAAAAATATTTTTTGAATTTTTCAATCATAAAAGCAAGTGAATCTTTAAATCGATCTTTTCCTCTATATTTTGCAAATTCAGATGAAATAGCACAAATATTTACTAAAACAGTAGAAATAGTTGGATAATATTTACCAGAAGCAGCATTTGTTGCTTTATAAAAAACACTTAAAAATTCAATAAGTTCTTTTGTATTCAATAAGTTCTTAAATTCTGGTCCGCATTATGAGCATTAAAAACTAATTGTACCGGCTCTTGATAAATATAAGCAACTTCAAGCAATTCAAATAAAGAATTCCATCTAGTGCATACTTCTTTTGGAACTTTTCTATATGCAAGTCCACATTCTTTACAACGATTTTTAAATTTTGTAATTCTTGCTTTTATTTTAGCTTTAAAAATCCAATTACAAGCAAATCTAATTTTTTCACAGGAAATTTCAAATTAAGAAATACCATCTGTTACTATCAAATTATACACATGTGCGGCACACTTAACATGAAAAGAATCATTATCAATTGGACAAAGTCTACATTTTAAATAATCAATTACTTTTAAATTATTAGAAGCATAATCTAAAGTGACACTCATTATTTTATCACATATTCCATAAAATTGTAAAATAGAGCTTATTTTTGTTGCTATATAAGAACTAGTTTTAGTTTCTTCAACATATTTATACCCTAATATTCGTTTTTGTATGTTCCATTCATGGTCAATCCAATGGACAATAATTGTAAAATAATCATTACCAGTAGGACTACGTCTCATATCAGAAGTAATAGATAATCTACCATTATAATGAACAAATAAACAACGAAGAAAATGACAATATTCTTTTTGATATTTAAAAAGATCACTTTTAATTGTACTTCTTGGAATACCTGCATAATTTGGGTTATACAATTCCCGAATATAATGAACAAAACCAGGATGGGAAGGAAATGAAAAAGGTAAACCACAAACAACAACCATTTTTAGCTAATTCTCTACGATCTTTTTCTTTACTATATGTGTGGTGTGTGCTTCGGCTAGCCGGGTTAGTCATCTTTAATACACTTTGAATCATATTAGAACCTCCAACTCCCATAGAATTTTCAGGTATGGGTATTCCATTTCTATTACCCCTTTCTATATAATCTAGGCGAGCAAATTCTTTATTACACTTTCTCAAATGTGTTCTTAGTCGTCCCGTTCCCCCTTGTGTACCCGTAGTTACATGTTTCATGATCAATTTACATTTCATGCAAGTAATAGTAGTTTTTTCCTCATTTTGTACCAAAAATTTCCATACTAAAGATCTTTTAGCACGTACATCGGTCTTTAAAAAAGTAGGTAAAGAGGGGACTTCATCTTGTTCCGGTAATTCGGTAGCCGGACTAGTAGGGTAGGGGTCTCATCATCTTCCTCATTTATTTCTACTTCCTCATCTAATTCTTCCTCAAAATTAGTAAAACATCTATTTAAAGTCACATAATCTACTTCATTTTCGGAATTAAATTCAATAGGTCGTGAGTCTCGTGTAAAAGAAGTTTCATCAACATGAGTATAATCATTAGTATTAATTCTAAATCTAGGATGTGGCAAATTTTTAGAATTAGAACTACTTCCTCCTCCCCTATTATTTTTTCTTTCCGACATTGGTCTTTTACCACTATTTCTTTCCAAATTCATGTTCAAGTTTAAAATAATTAATATTATGAAAAACAAGCAAAGATAATATAACAAAAAAATAAAATAACTTAATTAATAAATAATTAAAGTTGGAACGAATGTACGAAACGTGTACGTAAAAGTAGACGTATAACCAAAGTCGGAATTGAGAGATGCCAATTGAAGCTTCCGAATTACTTCAAATAAATCTCCGAAATTCGAACTCCAAGTCAATATCACAAAATAATAATTATGAATTTATGAGAGATTGAAAATTAAGAGATTTTATAAGATAGTTTGTGAATTTGTGATTTAAATGAAAAAATATGAGTATATTTATAGTGTTAAGGGGTAGAGAAGGGTAGGGGCTGTGTAAGATGTTAATGAAATAATTTGTGAATTTGTGATTTAAATAAAAGAATATGGGTATAGGGGTTAGAGAGGGGTGGGGGGCTGTTTTGAGCCGTTTGTGGCCCCAGCCCAACGGCTAGAAGGGCCCAATGGCTATAAATTAACGTTCAACTTTTAAAAAAAGTTTAAAATGGAAGTGACCGTTGAACCGGATCAACCGGACAGGAATCAGATCGGAACCGGTTCTTACCGAACCAGATCAACCGGATAAAAAACCGGGTTCCATTTCTGTACCGGTTCCGATACCCTATTAGACAGGTTCCTTACCGGTTCAACCGGTACCGGACTTACCGGTACGGGAACCGGATCAGACCGGCCAAAACCCTATCCATTTGCCAACCTTAATGTATTCTAGTAAAATATATAAGGAGAAGTAAAAAGTGACAAATGTCGTCACCATAAAAATCTAATAATTACTATTTAAAAAATAAATAATATAAATAAATTAATAATAAAAAATAAATAAGTAAAATTGATTGTAAAACAATACGTAACTAAAAAGCAAAAATGTGGATTTTCATAAGAAAATTGGGGTAGTTTTTTTTCCAGTTTCTTTAATTTATTAAATTCTATCCGAATTGTCAGTAAAATAATTTATCACATTTAATTTAAATTTAAATTTGAAAATCTGAAACTGCAAATAACTGTTGTACCATATTTAAACGTATTCAATTATCTTAACCATCTTCAAATCAATCATTCATTGAATTCACCATTTAATAGTTGCTTTCAATTTTCGTCCATATTTTCGGATTCAATTCCAATGACACCAAAGGCGTAGAAGAATCAGCAAAAAAGAAACTATCAGAGAAAAGAAGACCATCATAGCCGAGAAAATTTTTTTGGAGAACAAATCGAACGTCAGAACAGAAGTGAAGTTTTTCTTCTTCAAATTGAGAGAAACACAGTGAAGTGAAAATTGTTTCTTCACAAATACTTATAACACTAATTTTTTTGCATCTTTTCTTTCAATTCCTTCCATAGATTATTGTCTCATGGATAAACGAAATTTAGTTTATTGGAAATACTAGGAATTATGCATACGCTTCTTATCTCCTAATGCATCAGTTTTTATATAAGCAAAAAACATAAGTCAATGTCTAACATCCTATTCTGATTTTTGAATTTCATGAAGATTGATAGGTAACAACAAGAATTTTATGTTTCTTTTTCAAAATTTATCATTAAGAAATAAACTAAATAAAATACTACAATATGCATCAACACTAGATCAATTAATTAGGAATATAATTTATTTATGATAAATCATATAATATTGTTGTTAGTCAAAATAGACCATCTTTTGAAGAAGTCGGTTATCGCAGATGAAAAACACAAAAGATACGATGATAATTTTAGACTTCCAAATTGTTATCGCTCTACTGATGCCTTTTTCCTAAAGGTACGTTAGAAAAAATATTTGCCGGAGAATGTATTAATTTGTGGGAATCAAACAATTTCTCAATTACGAATGTTACAACATTCACTTTTACTGTCTATGGAGTTGTCCAACTCATTCTTGCTTGAATTGATTCTACGAGATGAGAAGGTATTGTGCAATTATATTCTTTCATAATTATGTTAACATATATAAACGTATTTTATCTTATAATCATTCTATAACTCTTTTTCTCTGTTTTGTGATTGCAAATGGGTGATATGCTTTACTTAATTACTTTGTTTATAATTAATAAATAGTGATGTTAGCATGTTTTTGAAAGAGATATATATATATATATATATATATATATATATATATACACTCTACAAATTTACATTAAATGAATTGTGTTTTGACATAATCTACTATTGGGGTGAGATTTGAAACTATGATCCGTGAACTTACTTTTCAATTCTCCAAATTCCATGCATTTATGAGTTTTATAGTCAATCATATATTCGTAGGACAAAAAAACAATGATTTTACATTATATATGCAAATTACATTAACACCAAGCATGACCAGATTTACATTAACACAAACATGGCCAGAATTTTAGAAATTACGATCATAAGCAACTCAATACCATAAATGTATGTTATTTTGTGAAAAATGAGAAGTTTAAAGTTGTAAAAGTTCCTAAGAATAGAAATGCATAGTAAAACCTCTATAAATTAATACTCGATAAATTAATAATCTCTCTAAAATAATATTTTTCTCCGGTCCCGACTTGGGCCAATAGAAAAAATCACCAATTTTGATAAGATAATATATTTCCAGAAGTCTCCTATATAAATATATGGTCCCATTAATATCATAAATTAATAATTCTTTAAAAATATAAATATATCTAAGACAATTTAGTGAAATATGATTCTATTGTGTTCTGTTTTTTCTTAAAATTTAAATATAGTTGAAGCCCATCTCTAACTTTTTTTATTGCATTCAAGAGCTCTGGTGTTGTCTTTTCGAACTATACCATAAAATTGTGAAGAGTTCTAGATGTTATAAGTGCTTCCCTACGCTTAACTAGTTCCAAATGTATAGTATCATCTTCAACTTTATCATCAACATTGTTTCTTCCGATGGTATCCACAATTTCTTCTAAGCTCTGGACCTCTGAACATGTATCACTTTCACCCGGATAATCCAACAGGTTATTGACATCCATTTTATTGTGGTAACCAAGATCATTAATCATGACCTCAAGTTTATGAGTGACGTTTTCACAAGTGGATTCATTCAAATTCTCTAAGATTGCATCCCTTAAACAAATTTTATAGTGTCGAAAACAATTTGCTATGTCTCTTGCTAAACATTTGTTATACAAGCAGGGATTGCAAAATTGATAGCATCCAAAACATTAATCTTTGCTGGATCGGTTTTTCCTACTTCATAGTCTTCTAATATCCTACGATAAAATTTGTTATGATAGTCCACCTTGAAAGCTCTTACTATCCCAACATCACAAGGTTGAATTTTGGATGTCATGTTGGATGGCAAGAAAAACAATTCAACATTTTGTAGTCCTTCAATATTTCTATTATGGGCTGGACAATTATCTACCATAAGCAAAACTCGTCTACCATGTATTTTGTGGTCAAACCAACGAATATATTCATCTAAAAGCACACTTGTCATCCATACTCTTTTGTTTGCACGATAATGACAATTCAACAAATATGATACATAAATTAGTAAGATATAATGATTTTTATGTATTCGTTATACTTTATGTATAATATTATTTTATGTGAAATCAATAAATATGATACATAAATTAGTAAGATATAATGATTTTTATGTATTCGTTATACTTTATGTATAATATTATTTTATGTGAAATCAATAAATATGATACATAAATTAGTAAGATACAATGATTTTGATATAATCAAAATTAACCTTTATTAAATCTCAAACCATTCTTTAAATTATCAAATATTAATTTATCGATTAAATTATATCTCTATAAAATAATAAAATTTCATGATCCCGCCTATATTAATTTATAGAGGTTTTACTGTACTTAGTAAATAATATTTTTGTCTAAAGGTATCTTAGACAAAATAAATTAAAATATGAAGTAATTAAGTAATTTTTTTTAAAAAAAATTGAATTTGAATTTAAATCTAAATCCAAAAAATCAAGAACTTTTAAGTAGAGAAAAAATAACATTGAATGTGGTTATTTAATTTTTTAATTTCAATTAAAAGATCTTTCAATGCATGGATGATTTGTCAATGGTGCAGCAAAAGGTTAGTCCTACTTTTCTTTTTGTGGAATGTTTAATGTTCGTTGTAAAAATTTATTATGTAAACTAAAATATTTTTTAAAAAATGAAAATTGTTACAAATGATAAGTTCTTCATAATATGATAAGCAATGATACATTTTTTTATTTGAATATATATGTTAAAATTAAGAATCACAAAAACTATTGGATAATCCGTTATAAATTCAATATTTTATACAATTGACGATAAATTCAATATTTTAAACATATGACGATAAATCAATATTTTAAAGCATAAATTATAAGATTGACACGATGAAATACGTTGTCCACTTTTATATGTAAGTTTTTTTAATTGACAAAATAATCAAGATGTTGAGTTGCCTGGAAGGTCACTAACTGAAACCTAATTAATAGATATTGAATAATAAAATATATTAATTTAAATTCATTTGTAGCTAATATCATTAATTAAAACTAAAAATTAAAGATATCATATTGAAAAATAAAAATAAAAATAGTTCAAAATCATGCTTTAAATTAAGGTAAAACACAATGAATAAATTAATTAAAGGTAGTATGGTAACCAAAGGTTGACTAGAGGATGATAGGGGTTGTGTGAGCGCATTTATGATTTTCACTAATTTAAAAAATAAATAAATAAAATAGCTCTAAAACTTATGAACTAACCTTATATTGATTTATTGTCATAAAGTATTTTATTAAATAAATGGTGAGGTGCTAAATATGTTAACATTCTCTCATATATATATATATATATTTTATAATATCATTTTACAATATGTCAAATCTTTAAATTACTTATTATGAACTTTATCAATGGACAGCGCATCGCACGGGTACGTATACTAATTTTTAAAATATATGAGATATAACTAGTACAACTTGTATCAGGGTATTGTTTTTTTAATTTATATTCTAACCTAGAAATCCGTGTTCTATTTTTCTTTTTTGTCTTTGATTTCTCTTTCATGCTCTACTGTTTCCTTTTTTTTTTCTCCTTATTTTTTTTTATTTTTTTTATAAATCTATTTTGAAATTAATTTAATTATTGGTGTATATGAAAAAATAATTTATTTTTTTACTTATTTAGTTTAACAAAAACATTTTTTAAAATTATCATAGTTATCATCAAATAACTACATAGGTATCAATAGTCAAATTTAAAAATTTAAAAATTTAAAAAATAATTAATAAGACTAGTTTAGTAAAATGAATCTTTAACATAAATACAATAAAAGATGTATGAAACTTATAAAAAAAAATAGTGTAACAGTTATTATTAAAGTTGCACATTAAAAATTAAGGGGTTATGAGCATAGAAAACATGATTATGGTTATTATTATTTGGCATTTGGCTCTAGAATTCAAACATATATTTTTTTACTGTATTTGAAATAAATGAAATTATAGTTGAACATGGAGTCATGTTTATTTTTGCAAAACAAAATATTTGAAATGATATTCATGTTTGAATGTACTTAAATATAATTTTAAAAATCAAAAGCGAGTTGAAAAATCAGATTATCTAACATGTTTTCCAAATTTGAAATATATATTCGAGTTGAAAAAGTTGTATTCAGATGTTCATTATCAAACATCAATTTTTAAATTAAGTGAAAAAATATCATTTTTTAAGAAATAATTCTTATGTTTGAATGAGTCCTAAAAGTAGAAGTTAAAAAATATGAAATATGAAGATAATTTTTTTAAAGTATGATTAATAGAAAATTGTCTTGTTTCAAATATTTTTTTCTAGATTTCCAAATCATTTTGTATAGTTGTCTATCAATCTATGTCATCCTTATTTCATAGTTAATTACTATCAATTAAAATTACCTAGATTTATAGTTATAGAGAGAAAAGCAAAATATAAGACATTAATTATTATCCATATTAATTAGAAGATGATCTAACTAACATGGATAATCACTACCTAAAATGCTAAAAATAAATAAAAAATTATTAGTCAAAAAATATAATTTATGACTTTTGACTTATAGTCATAAAAAAAAGAGAGTCAAACAAGCTCTATGAAACAACTATAAATAAGGGTGTATACTAGAGAAGGTAAAATAAAACATTGAACTAATTAATTATAAGAAAATGAGTTTTCTTCCTTATTGGTTTTATCATTTTTATTATTTCTTCAACAAACAAATGCTATTATTGTTCATGTAGTTGATGGTATAGCAAAAAATGATCCTCAATTGATATATCACAGTGCATCTAGAGGTGATGATCTCGAGAAGCATTATCCCAAATTTAATGATGATTTTCATTTCTCGTTCAAAAAATATATATTCTCTGATGGTGTCTTTTTGTCATTTTTGGTGGGGTCAAAAAAACAATATTAGATTTAAAGTGTATAGAGAAACTGGAGCTTGTGGGCATGAAACAGGAGGATCTAACAAAGGAATATGTTATTGGTTAGTTAAAGAAGATGGTTTCTATTTTGCTATTAATGACAATCCTCCTCCATCTACTTTTGTTAGACAATTTGGTTGGTAAAAAATTAATGTAATTTAATATTTGTTCTCCAATTATAATCTGAAATGAAAATGAAATTTATTATGAATATGTCAATTCCTATAGTGGCTTTATTTCATTGTAGTTAGCTAATATATTGAGATTCATGAGAATGATCGGGTGGTTGAAATTTTGATACTATGAATATAGTTGAGTAATTAAGAATATATATTTTGAGGACACCATTAATCTAGCTATAACTGAGACACCAACATTGATGAATCGAACGTATAACATTAATGACATTGTACTCGTCCGCCTCATCCGCTAGCTCTTAGTCAACTAACCAAAAACTATGTACGGGGATTTTCCTTTCATCATATGAATTTCCTTTTTATTGTTTTTTCTTCCGTTTTAAATGTCTTTTTCTCGCCTATTAAAGACACCTTTGTGTGAAATTTTTGTGTTGCTATTGGTCCGTTCTTTTTTAATCCATGATAATTATTACAAAATATTGAAATCTCATTCTCATGTAGGTGATTATCCACTTGAAATCGAACATCAGGTTACCTCTCTTGTTTTCATTCCATCGTGAAAAGGTAGAGGACAAAATTAACCCTACCAACAATTATTACTATCCCCCTATTTATAAAACATGTACTTCTTGACCTAGTGTTTTGGTTACTTTTAAGATTTCAAAATTCTCAATCAACTCTATTAATCATTAAGTTACGCCGTTAGATACAAAAATAGAATAGATAATTTGCTATTACATGTTACTATGCTATAATGTAATAGTATTGTACAATGTATACAACTCGAACTATTTCATAGTATAATTTTAAAACAACTCTATTATGGTCAATTGAAAATCATATTGTTTCTAATAAAATTGTCTAGATCTCAAAATCATTATGTATAGTTATTTTATTATCATAATCTATTAGAGGATGTTTGGATTGACTTAAAAGTTGGTCAAATCTATTTTTTACATCAGTTTTTAATTATTGAAAGTGTTTGACAAATATAAAAATAGCTTAAGATAAATAAAAAAAATGACTTAAAATAAGTTGGGAAGTGTTTGGCAAGGTAAAAAATAACTTAAAATAAGTTTAAAATGACTTAAAATAAGTCAAAAACCCATAGTAGGTCTCCCCCAACTTTTTTATTTTTTGATTTAAAAGTTATTTGAGTTTGACTTTTTATTTTTGACTTAAAATCTACTTTTTTTAAGCCAATCCAAACGAACTCCTAAAATTAAAGTTGGTCAAATCTACTTTTAAGTAAGTTTCTTACTTCTAAAAGTGTTTGACAAATATAAAAATAACTTAAAATAAGTCAAAAGCGACTTAAAATAAGTAAGGAATTGTTTGACGAAGTTAAAAATAACTTAAAATAAGTTTAAAATGACTTAAGAAAAGTTAAAAACCAAAAGTAGGTCTCTCCCTACTTTTTTATTTTTTGACTTAAAAGTCATTTAAATTTGACTATTTATTTTTTGACTTAAAAATAATTTAAGCTTGACTTTTTATTTTTTGATTTAAAAGTTATTGAAGTTTGACTTTTTAAATTTTTGACTTAAAAATCATTTAATTTTGACTTTGTATTTGTTGACTTAAAAGTCATTTAAGTTTAACTCTTTTTTTTTACTTAAAAGTCATTTAAGTTTGACTTTTTATAGTTTTAACTTAAAAATTACTTTTTTAAGCCAATCAAAATGAGCTCTTATAATCTATGTCATCCTAATCTCATAGTTACTATCAATTATCAATTAAAGCTACCTAGACTATTAGAGAGAGAAAAGTAGAATATAAACACAAATTATTATCCATATTATTAATTAGAAGATGATCTAACTACCATAGATCATTACTACCTAAAATGCTAAAAAATAAATAAAAAATCATTAGTCAAAAAATCTAATTTATGATTTTTGACTAATGAGTCATAACTGAAAAACTAATTCAAACAAGATTTAAGAAACAACTATAAATAAAGGTGTTTACTAGAGAAGGTAAAATGAACATTGAACTAATTATAAAAGTATGAGTTTTCTTTCAATGAAAAATTGTTTTTCTTCCTTATTGGTTTTATCAATTTTATTATTTGTTCAACAAACAAATGCTGCTGCTACTTGTCATATAGTTGATGGTATTGAAAAAAATGATCCACCAATAAAATTTCATTGTGCATCTGGAAATGACGATCTCGGGATACATTATCCTAAATTCAACGATGATTTTCATTTTAAGTTCGGATTTAATTTGTTTCGTGAGACGGTGTTCTTTTGTCATTTTTGATGGGGTACAAAAGATGTTAAGGTTGAAGTGTACAGAAATAGCGAAAATTGTGGTGCTGAAGGGGGACTTGACTCAGGAACATGTTATTGGTTAATTAAAGAAGATGATTTCTATTTTTCTCCTAAATATAATCCTCCTGCATCTGAGTTGATTAGAAAATATGGTTGGTAAAAATTAATGTAATTTAATTGAGTAGTACTCATGAAATGAAAAAAATACTTTAATTTTTAGTTTCAAAATTGTGTCACAATCAAAATTCAGTAATTAAAAATTATACCATTATTTTTAATATGTTCAGGCCTATATATTGATATTGAGTCAAGAACAATTAAGAGTTTTAATTATATAAAATCACCAAGTGAAAAGGAAAAAATTAGCAATCATTAAAAGATTTAGCTACCAATAGTACATCAAGATGAAGTATTTAATAAAGTATTAGTATAATTGACCCTTCTAATTTATAGATCGTGACGGAATATAATACGTTAATTGAAATGAAGATAAATAGAGTTTCGTACGTTAATTGAAATGAAGATAAATAGAGTTTCGTGTAAAAGATAGAACGATAAAAAACTCTTCATGTACTCTTTTTAAATTTCATCAAGCCTATCTGCTCAATTTGCTTCATATTAGAGTTTATGGTTTTAAGATCACACCTTTAATATGGTTGTGTTCGCCAACTACACGATACTTAGCACAAACATCAAGTAAATGATATCACACACTATAAAACCTCCTAAAACGTGAAGAATATTGTATAAGCTGATTGAATAAATTAATTCATTTTTGTATATGAATATTTATTTTGGGTAATATTTAAAGTACAACTTTTCTAGGGGAATTTTCGCATATAGCCATTCAAAGATAATTTTATTGTGTTTCATAACTATAGTTTGTTAATTATGATTCTGTAATATTCCGTAACTTAAAATACATTTGCGACTCGTAAACACCAATGTATAGATGTGATATTGGGAGAGGTATATCATTGAAAATGGTTAAGCACACCATGTAACCCTTACATTTAGTCATTTTAAGGGTTAAACAAAAGTTTTAGGCCAAAGAGATCATTAAAGAAAAGATTAAAGTTTAAAGGTTCGTTGTGGAGGAATACTACAAATGATCTCATTTCTCATCTGACTTTGAATGAGTATATCTCCTAATATATAAAGAGTTAGAACGCCTACAACCTATCCAATTGAAGGTATTTGAGTCTAGTTTCCAGCAAAATAAACCGCTCGTTAAAACGATATCGGAGTAAAAAGTTATGTTCATTCTACAACAGTACGCGCGCACTGACCAATCACTGCGGGACATGTGGCACTTTAGAGAAAGTCGGCCAAACTTGTTATTTTATATTAGAAGTTTGGGATATACTTTCTCATATACTCAAGAACTTGTAAGGACTGGTTTCAAGTATTTCTTCAAGTTTTCCTCATCTTCAATCCACCAAAGCTTAAGGTAAGTTGGTTTCTTCAAAAATCAAGTGTCTTCCTTTCCATATACCTATATATATACTTAGCTAAATGTTTTCTTGAAGGAAAAAGTATTGTTCTTGGAGAATAAAGAAGGGTAGGGGCTGGTTTTCTTTGATATATAGGTATGAATCCTCTTCTATCTTCATAAATAGTATTCCAAGGATGTTTTAAGTATAATTTGCAGGTAGGACTCACGGGACGGTGATAGGAAGCCGTGAGTCCATGGTTTACCCATTGTATTTGATGTTTTGGTGAGGATGGAGTTTGTAGAAGGTTGTGTTGGCTGTGGTTTTGACCAAATGAGGGGTCAATAGTATTGTATTAGGGAGGTAAGCTGGTTACATTAAAACGGAAGGCGATGTATAGAGAACGCGACTATTATAGTTCTTGAAAGTTTGTCGTTCACCAAGTGTTTGATGAAATTCCTAAGTCGTTAAGAATATGTTGTAGCTGGTTATATGAACTCCTATTATTTTAATTTATGGCATTAGTTCTCTACCAACTTAAACTATGAGCTTATAAAGGAATTTGACATCATTAACAAGGAACCGGTGGGATGGTGATCGGAGGCCATGAGTTTTACTTTTATGTTAAGTATGGATGATTAACGGGGCTGGTTCTTTATGGTTAAAGTATGATAAGTAATACTGAACATGTAAATAAGTCATAAGCCTACTTGGAATGTAGAGAAAGAGAAGGGTGTGGTGATACACCATTCATCTATGGTAATTATTGAGTTTGTCGCTCGCGAACCATTATTGTGTTTTTGGCATTATTGTGACTCTTGATTAGTTTCTTGTACTATCCTTTTATGATTTTATGTTATAGATAAAGTTGTTAGCAAAGGAGTTTGACGACGTAAGATAGTAAGTCCCGAATTAAGGTATGTAAAGCTGAAACCTCTTTTACCCTTAAGGTAGGACCTAAACTCGCATGTTCTTCTGATAAATGTCACTATAGATTTTATAAACCCTCTCATGTTGGGTCCTAAACCTATAGAGTTATAGTACTCTTAAAGGAAGCAATATGTTTCACACAACTACATTTATCCACAGTTGGAACTCTTAGAAGTTAGCGGTGTACATGTTGCATAAATTTAAAGAAAGAAGCCAACCACAGACTGTTCGTAAGTGCATAGGTTACCATATATATGATTCTCAAGCTAAAAAATATAATCACAAATTGTATCACGAGCTATGTGGTTAATGAATTAATTATTATAAATAATTGCAAGCAGTTGAGATTATAGACTACTCCGCAGCGTAGGGTGGGTATATTTAGGGCTACTACGTGCGACGCTACTCTGTGCACAGAATTCAGATATGGTCAGCTGAAATTCCTATCGTGGATTCACCTGACTGATACAGGCTTGCGGGAAGACCATACAAGAGCCCTGGGAGGCGTACCTTGATAGACCTCGTTACCAGACTATGAGATTTCACGCCTGGTTGTGACAGTGGGCTACAGATGCCATACAGGGTTCACTAATCGCCGTCAGTAGGCCATCATGTGATTCCCTGACAGTTAGTTTTACAAAGAGCAAATAAGCGATATAATGAAGTAAAGATATCACCTAGGCAAATTATAGGGATTATATATATAAATGACTAAGCCATAAAACGTTCGATGAGGACCATTGAGGTTGGTCACAATTCAAGTTACAGATTATGTCTCCTGCATACACATGCTCAGATTTGCCTATCATGATATTTGATGTCTATTGTTATTCATTTTGCTTTACATACCAGTACATGTTTTGTATATACTAACGTCCCTATTATTTTGGCATTTCATTTGTATCACTACAGGCTTAGGTACTCAGGACAACAAGCATTTTCAGTAGACTAGAGACTTCCAATTTAGTAGTTGGTAAGCTCCACCTCTACCTAGAGCTATCAAATATTTGGAGCCTATATTTTGCTACATATGTACATATATCAGAATGGGTATGTCGGGGCCCTGTCCCAACTAGTTATTAGATTCTCAGAGGCATACTCTTTAGAGGCTTCGTAGACTTAGTCCTGTTTCCGTTGTAAAGTAGCCCAACGGGCCCTTTTGTTATTTATGTTTTAGTATGTGTCTTCATATAGGTTCCGATGCTTATGAATCTTCAGCTTTGGCATGAGATTAGTAAGATATTTAGCAGGTGCTTGTGTATATCCTTGATGTTTGCCCCTTTCTAGCTAGGGGTGTGACAGATTCGTAGCTACATGTTAGAAGGGAGGAGAGAGGCGAGCGAGAGAGAGAGTAAATAGTGGAGAAATATGAATTGTGTATGTATATTTGTCGGATTGTATATGTATATCTGTCAAATAATTATATATATGTAACTGGTATGCATATATATTTGTATATCGGGCGAGCGAGATTGAGAGAGGGAGGAGAGAGTGAGCGAGAAAGGGCAGAGAGTGGAGAAACACAAATTGTATATGTATATTTGTCAGATAGTTCTATATATGTAACTGATATACATATGTATTTGTATATCTGGCGAGCGAGATTGGGAGAGGGAAGAGAGAGGCAAGCGAGATTGGGAGAAGGAGGAGAGAGGCGAGCAAGAGAGGGCAGAGAGCCGAGAGAGACTAGTTGTATTCATATTTATGTTAGATAATTGTATATATAATGTGTATAATTTGTATGTGCATATTTATAAGTGTTGTAATTACAACTAAAATTTAGTTATAAGCCGTAATTAATTCAAACTATAACCATATTAGATAATTAACTAGTATATGTTTGTTTATCGCGTAATTTTTCTACTATGTAGATTATGATTTTGATTTGAAAAAACTTTTTCTTTTGCTTAAAAAGTACACGTGTCAGCCCATTAAACCTCACTCCACGTCATAGTTGTAACTGCAGGTGGGTATAACAAATATAAATAAATAACATTATTAAAAAATAAAAATAAAAATCCAGAAAAAAAGCAAAAATAGATAACAGAAATTTAAATTTTTAATGCTGTAATTTTACAGAAAAGGAAAAAAAAGTTTTTTATTTCTTCTTCTTCGATCTCCTCAGATCCCCTATTTCTGAATCGAATTTAGGGCTTGTTTTTCGCCCCATTTTTTCCGAAAATTCAATTTTGGCCCGTTATGTACTCGGATTTTTAACCGTTTTACTCCGAAAATTGAGGATTAGGATTTGTTTTTTTTGTATACAAAAACAATTTTTGTATATGAAATGAAATGTAGATTGATTGATCTTTTTTTTATAGGAGAATTTTGGGGCTTATTTTTAGGGTTTTTAGATGAGGATTTAAGAGGAAAGATTTTATTTTTTGAGGATTTTGGATGGCATCAGCTCAGGTACTAAAAAAGCAAGAGCATTTGCAAGCTGGGAAAAAGAAGGTAATTGGGTTTTGTTTGAATTATGGAGAAAGGGTTTGTTTTGGTTTGGTTGAATATAGTTTGTTTACTTGAATGTTTGTTAAGTACTACTTCTATTTAACTCCTTGATAATGTTAAAGAACTGAATTCTGAAAAAAGGTTTTGTTTTGGTTTGGTGAATTTACTGTATTTACTTGAATTTTTGCTCATTAATAGTTCTATTTAACTGGTTTGGAATGTTAATGAGCTGAGTTCTACTGGGAATGTTAGTAGTTGAGTTAGTTGGCTACCTGAACTTTAGGGAGTGTGATTTCCACCTTGTAAAAGAGTTGAATTCTAGGTGGAATCGTAGTAGCTTAGTTGGTTGACTAGCTGAAATTTTGTGTGTTTGATTCCCCACCTTGTAATCCACTCCCCATTTTCCCTTAATGAAAAAAAAGGAGCTGAATTCTATTTTTGGAGAAGGTTTTAAATGAATGGCATTCTACTTGGAGTGAGAAATAATGAGTGATTGTAATTTGTAGAGTCTTTTGAATTGTTATAAGTACCTTTAGATAGTTATCATCTACTCGAAGTGATGGACGGACTCCCTTTATGTATTTTCAAGAATGTGAAGAAAAAAATTGAGGCGCACTGTCTATTTTATCCTTAATCATCCGTGAACAAGGATTACTACTTGAATTTTGATTTGTGAAATCGAACTTTAATCAAGATGTGAATGGCGTGGCCCCATCCTCACCCCATCAGTAAATTCTACTATTCTAGTGTTTTACTTGGAGGCAATTTCATGTATGAAGTTAAAACACACCAAGATTTAGGTTTGAGGTTGAAGATTGAGAAGGTTCTTTTTGTCAATATTTATTTTTCATGACCGGTGGTTGAGTAATTTCTAGAGTTCAACTTTTATAGACAGTTCTATTCAAGTGGGGCTGACAGCGAAAGATCACTGCCTAGATCTTCTTCCATAGGGGAAGTGCTTATATGTCTTAATACTTGAACGGATCTAGCATGAAATGAGCTTATAATGTCAATAAGATACTTCACCTTATAAAAAAAAGGAAAAAAACCACTAGGTGATGCTTTACAAAAGGCTTGGTTGTACACAGATTTGATTATTTCAGGCTTGTATTTACCCAAAAACTCTGAAACATATAATCAAGTAAAGCTGGTCAAGGACTGATTCAGAAGATAGCAAACCAGTGAGTCTGGTCTGAAGCATATCTTAGTTCTGATCAATCTGATCTTTTTAGGTAGAAGTGAACATTAGCGAAAATCAGTGTGTTGAGAATTGAGATAGCTGTTTTTATGCTTATCTCTAGCTGTATAGCTTACAATAACTAGCAACAGGTATTATTTCAGGGCATCTTCTATTGAAGCACTTGTTAACATTGGTAGAAGATAGCAAACCAGTGAGTCTGATTTGAAGCATATCTTAGTTCGGATTAATCTGATCTATTTAGGTAGAAGTGAACATTAGCCAAAATCAGTGTGTTGAGAATTGAGATAGCTGTTTTTATGCTTATCTCTAGCTGTATAGTTTACAATAATTAACAACAGGTATTATTTCAGGGCATCATCTATTGAAGCACTTGTTAACATAGGGTTTAAACTTGCAAAACATAGTCATTTGTCAGTGCAAAGATTTTAATATGTTGGGCTGACTGGTTTGTAGGTACTTCTTTTCTTCCTTATGTGCAACCAAAGGTGGTATCCTAGGCTGCCACATCAGTGCTGATATCTTTTGAAAGCACATTGATGCTGATTTCTTTTGAAAGATCGCACCTTAAAGGGCTCCAGAAGCCATCTTTCAAAATGTTAATTTGTTATTTACCTTGTCATTTTAAACAATTTTAATACTTGTATTAGCCGCACTGGCAATTCCCATCTTTAAGGAATCTGGGTTCATACCCTGGTAGCTGAAATACTCTTTCTTGAGCGGAGGGTCATTTGGAAACAACCTCTCTCCCTCCATGAGATAGGGATAAGGTCTGGGTACACTCTACCCTCTCCAGACCCCACTTGTGAGATTTCATGGGTATTTGTTGTTGTTGTTGTTGTATTACCTTTTTTTTTTTTGGAATATTGTGACATCAAGAACTCCTAAGAAATTAAGTAGGTATTGCCAACAAGTTGTGGCATCCTGCTAAAATTATGGTTATCATCACAAGATGTTACCAACCTCTAAATTAATCTTCTTGCATAGTGAAGTAGGTTGTAGGATACACCCTTTTTGCTTTTTGTCTTTTCTTTTGATTTCACTAAGTTGCAATTGCCTTGTCTTACTAAAGAATATCTGGTTTTGTACATTACACACATCTTTAGTTTACCCTCTTTCTGTATTTGGAAACTTTTTAATTTTGAACTTCCCATTCTGTGGTATGGATTGTAACTTTCCATAAATTTCCCATTTGTCACGCAACGACGGAACCTTGCTTTAACCGTGACAAAAAGATTTTTTAGCCATAGAAGTGCTATGTGATATTTAAGTTCACAAGTTCTAAGGATACTTTTGATAAGTTCTCTTTCTTTCTTAACCTAATTTCCCAGTCATACCAACATATAAAATGAACCCAGGGGAGTCTGTATCAATTTGTTAGTTTTCTTTACTCAAATTTCCCTCTTAAATGATCCATTCATGATTAAACCTTAGTGCTTGGTTCTGTCCTTTCTTTTATCTGGCTTCATTTTTACCATCTTATTGTCTGACGTTTGGTCTGGCAAGTGGTAACGGATTCTCTAACTGATTATAATTGGTTCACCTGTTTTAAATTTTGTCTGAGGCATACTTGTCTAGGTGTCTATAAAAGCCTGATGTAATTAGTCACGTTGCTTATCAAAAAATGTATTTGATCATCTGAACTCCAATTACAGATATTTCTAGGATTGTTTGGACAAGGTTTCTGGAATGTATGATGTACTTATTTTATTTATTGGAATTAGTTTAAATGAGTTGTGTCATATATACATGGCAAAGTCACTTTCTTTTTTTTTTCTATCAATTTTTGTAATCAGACGGCTGGATGAGTCGGTCGTTTGCAGTATTACTTTAATTTGATGTATGTGATTTGCTTTCTTGGTTGAATTCAATGAAACCAGGGTGAGCTTGAAGCCGTGAAAATGGAATATGCAAATGTACAATTGGAATGTAATGCTGCTGATGAGCGTGCCAAAGTGTTGGCTTCTGAAGTGATTGGCTTGGAAGAGAAGGTAATTAACTGCAGTATTCCTGTCTGTTGACCCAAATAATTTCATAGGAATGTCTATACCAAAATAATTGTCAGGCATGTAGTGAGTTTAATTTAATTTTAATACTACATGTAGTTGTCCTCTTTGTTACTGGTTTCACATTTAAATTTGAAAGTTGTTTAACTTGATTACCATATATCATAGACTGAATTAGTGTAATGTCATTTACATTTTAAAATTATAATTTAGTGATAAAATTTTAAAATTTAATGATAACTTTAATCACGTCAGGAAACACATGAAGAACAAAATAAAAATAGAAAAACTTAAAGTTACTGGAGAAATGTGTTTTCCGGCCAGATTTGGTTGTTGGTGGTTGTTCCGTTGTTGAACTTTAAAGCTTGCTGGTTTTAGAGTTGAATCTGGTTGGGGTTTCGGGTTGGTTTCGCTTGGAGTTCACCGGATTTCACCGGAGAAGACACAAAGCAGCAACGTTGTGAGCTTTGAACTACTGGAGCTCGTCGATTTGAGCAAAAAACACCTGAAAACAAAAGAAAATTGTGAAGGGGAAGAGGGGAAATGGACTGGCGTGGTGGATCTGTTGTTGTTGGCCTTTCTGCCGAAGCCAAAAGAGTTGAACTGTAAAGGGGCTTGGTGGTTTTGGGTCTGGTTGTGTTTTGCTGCTTCTTTGTGGTGGTTTTAGTTGAGGAGATGTAGCAATGAGTGAGGTCTTTGCTGGTTCTGTTTGGCAGTGGGCGATGGTGGCTTGCCGGAGAGGGTTTTGTGGACTTCAGGCGTGAAGAAGAAGGAAGATGGAGGGGTTTTTCTGGTGGCTGGTTGGGTTGGAGAAGAAGAGTGTGGTTTTTGCAACGAGAGTTGTTGGTCGGAAACGGAAAAGAAGGAGATGATGAGGAAGGAGGGTGGCGGCTAAGGGAGGAAAATGGGAGAGGAAAAAATTAGGGTTTTTGCCATTTAGGAAATTCTTACCCCTTCTAAAAAATAATTCACCACCTTGACTTAATGAATAAGCTATTGTTTATATAGAAAATTGAAATCTACCTATAGTACGATACCATTATCTTAAAACCATGGGCTGAAACCACTAGTTAAAGAAAATATCTGTGTATGAAATCTTATCTATATTTAAATAAATTTCTAGATTGTGCAAAATATTTAAATTAATATTAAAAAATATAACAAATAAAAATGAATATTAAAAAAATGTAATGAACGTAACTAATGAGATATAAAAAATGCAATTTAATAGAAATAACGATTTAATCAAAATGAACAAATAATTGAACGTAGTCAACTAGTTGTGACAAAAATAATGTAATTAAAATTAACTGATAAAAAATTCTAAAATTTTGACAAATAAAGATAAATATCAATAAGCTTACTTAGAATGTATTTTGACCTATTGAATAAATAAAACTTAAAAGCTATGAATTTTGAAAATGTTAGGCCAAAATTGGGTGTCAACAATGCCAATTCAAAAAAAATAATGTTTTTGTAGGAATTTTTGGAAAAAAATCAAGAAAATTGGATACACTCTCTCTGTCCGAGTTTATATGACTCACTTTTCTTTTTGTCAGTCCTTATAAACAAAATGACACATTTATATATTTAGTAACAATTTAATTTTAAAATATCAATTTTACCTTCAATGAAATAATTTATAGCCACACAAACATCTATCACTTATTTTATTTCACAAATTTCAATCTTTATTTTTGAATTTCATGTCAAATCAGATTAACTCATATGAAATGGGACGGAGAAAATAATAAGATATCGGGAAGAAACTGGATAGTTTCCCATAAAAGAAATAATTAAAAAATCCTCTCTTAGATTCTTTTGGTTGACATTGGACAGTTTTTTCTTTCCCAAATTCTCCTCAAATCCACCACTTAATTACCCCAACTGCCACTTCATCTTCACTCTCCTCCCATGGCTACTCTGCAAACTCATCTCCATTTTCCCATCTCTTC
Source organism: Solanum tuberosum (assembly GCF_000226075.1). Classification (NCBI taxonomy): domain Eukaryota; kingdom Viridiplantae; phylum Streptophyta; class Magnoliopsida; order Solanales; family Solanaceae; genus Solanum; species Solanum tuberosum. The sequence continues at coordinate 2,752,918 of NW_006238946.1, forward strand.
TTCACCAAGATTGTTCCATTTCAAAAACCCCAATTCAGTTTCTTTCTCAAAAAGGCTTTTTTTCTCCAGAAAGCTTAATGGGTTGTTTAGTTATGCTGAATTTGGTGCAAAAGATTCATTCTTTTGTTGTTGTCAAGCTAGTGGTGAAATTTTACCCCTTTCATCAGCTCAGAAGGAGAAGGAGACTAATGAAAGGCCTCCTTTTGATATCAATTTGGCTTTCATTCTTGCTGGTTTTGCTTTTGAAGCTTATACTAGTCCTCCAGTAAATTCTCAATCTTTATATGTTCATTTTTATGTTTTTCTCTGCTCAGTTGGTTGGTTATTAAACTTGTTGTTGAGGGGTTCAATTTCTACCCTGTAATACCCTACCTCATTTTTGAAAATTAAAACATTAAAAAAATAATATGAAAAATAGATTCTAATAGAGCATGTCTTTCGGAAATAGTCTCTCTACCTCCACGAGGTAGTGGTAAGGTTTGCATATAAGGGGAAAATGAAAGTGCGCTCGTGTGCACCAGCTGAAGAAAGGAGCTTTGGAAGCTTACCTTATTATTATATTAAAAGGGGAAATCTACCCTCCCCAGACTCCTCTTGTGGGATTTCACTGGGTATGTTGTTGTTGTTCATTGTATTCTAATAGAGCAAATGGTATTGAGGTGTAGTTGATTGGCTTAAAAAATCAATTTTTTTTTGTAAATAAGTGTTGATAGGTAGTTGTATTTCACTGGGTATGTTGTTGTTGTTCATTGTATTCTAATAGAGCAAATAGTATTGAGGTGTAGTCGATTGGCTTAAAAAATCAATTTTTTTTTGTAAATAAGTGTTGATAGGTATGTAGTTGTTCATTTTTCTATTTCTTTCTTTATTAATAAATTGAAAATGGACTTGAATAGAGTGTATGGATATCGGGGATTCTTGTAGTAGCTAACTCCAACTAGTTTGTAATTGAGGTGTAGTTGATTGATTGACTAAAGATTTCTCTTTTTTTGTAAATAAGAATGTTAATATGTATGTAGTCTTTTTTTTATTTTAAATAAATTGAAAATGGACTCGAATAGAGTGAATAGATATTGAGGATTCTTAAAGTGGACTCCAACTAGTTTGGGGTTGAGTTGGAGTTGATTGATCGACTGTTGATTCATTTTTTGTAAATAAGCATGATGATGTGTATTAGCTGTGGATTGGAGGAAGGAAATTGCTTGCCAAAGTATCTTGCATTGTGGGTTCTTTTCAGTTTGGTGCTGTAGAAGTCATAGAGGACATGCTCGTAAAGTATTATTTTGTGCTGCCTTTAAAGTTGTGATCTTTGAGTTTCAGTAATTCGTTTTCATTCGTATTATTGTTTTGGTATCTTATCACTCTGTTGCGATTCTAGTTTAGGAAATGAACATAAATGTGGTTTCCCTATAGTAGTCATACCCCACAAACTCATGATTCCCTATAGTAGTCATACCCCACAAACTCATGATAGTAAATGAAGGGAATATTTTCTTCATAAACATATAAGGTGATGATCACTTGCCTAACTGGATTTTCGTTGAACTAAATTTTGCTTAGAAGGAAATTAAGCTTGCAAATATTCTACAAATCTTGATCCCCCAAGGCCTAGCTCGAGTGGCAAAAGGTGGAGGATTTGTGGCTTAGGTCGCAGGTTCAAGCCCCACACCATGCAAAGCGAAGCCCGGTATTTAAGTGGAGAAGGGTAGAGGGGCGGGCCCATTATCCACCGAGTTTAGAAGGCTGTGATTGGTCCAAAGGGCGGGTCACAGACGGATTTCTCGGTTATCAAAAAAAAAAAAAAAAAAAAAATTCTACAAATCTTGAAATGTTTATGAAGCAAAAAGTAATTAAGCAGTTGAGTTATTTTCCAAGTCTGATCCAATTTGCTTTGTTTGATATTGCTTGATCAGGACAATGTCGGAAAGCTTGAGGTGGATGCAGCTAATTGCAAAACCATATTTCTTTCAGAGTATGTAGTTGTTTCTTTTAACTGAAACAGAAAACTTAAACTGTAGGAACTTGAGTTATAGGTCTGTTAAATTGGTCGGATCAAGTAAAGGGCACACGTATGTTCCACTAGTGACGGCTATGAAGAACGCTCATATCCGATTGTTTTTGTCTCATTTAGCTTAGTTTGTTTTGCCTTTTCTTTTAAATCAAAATCGCCTTAGACAATATGTCAGGTTACCCAAAACTAGATTCATGCATGTGCAACTGTCATTTGTGCGTGAAATTTATGACGGCCAGTTGTTCGTAAAGCTAAAGAAAGGTCTCAATTTACCTGCTATGGATCCTTGGGTAAGGTATCTGCCATTTAACATTAGCAAACGATCAAATTTCAATTGAAACGTGCCTTACTGTACTTTCCTTATTCAAATGATTGCTTCTAATGCATTTATTTAATTTGCTGACTCCTGTTTTGATTTAATTGCTTACTTTTCTAACCAAATTTCAGGGAACGAGTGATCCGTATGTGGTGTTACAGCTAGATAGTCAAGTTGTCAAAAGCAAGGTGAAATGGGGGTAGGTAGTTGGTCATGTGTTATACTGCAACCTTTTACTCTTTTCAGTTGGAACTTCTCTAGATCTTGTAGGTTTACTTAACAATGAATCAGGATCTTTGCATGTAGTCAACATATTCCTGTGCAAGTATTGCTTGCATAAGCCGAATGATAAAGTGACTAATAAGAGAGTCTAGAAGGTCTATTATGGTAGCTAAGTTCAGTCTTCTCTTCGGTTTGAGAAACATATCAAATTTTTAGCAAAAACTTATACTGGATTAAGTAGAATTCAATATCTTATTTGAAGTTCCATGCTTCTTAATCCTTTTAATTTGTCATCGAGAAGGCTAAAGGTCTACAATTGCTATTTTCTGTTGGAGAATAAAGCTATCCTTTTCTTTGTTCAAATTATGCACTATTTCAATCTTGAAACATCATCCAATAACGGAAAAATTGTTAATTTCATGAATTAATGTTTGCAGGACAAAAGAGCCAACATGGAAAGAGGAGTTTGCTTTAAATATTAAGCAGCCACCTCTGTATGATCTTCAGGTTGATAACTTGAGTTCATCCTTTCTCTCTAATGGTTTATTAATTAAAGGATAGCATTCCAGAAACTGTAACATTTTGCTTTTGAAATATGACTTCAATTTGCTGTAACTTAGCTCTTCCACATTAGAAAGTTAATACACGGTATGTGGTACGCTAAATCTCCTAATGATAAATGGGCAGCTCTAGTAAGATATGCAACTTGAAAAGCTTTAAGCTTTGTAAATATGCCAATCTTCAGTAAAGGATGCTTCCTATGAACACTGCTAAATTAACTGTCTTCTGAGTGACTGCTATACAATTATGGACGTGTAGGCGATCTTCCCATATCTAACAATGTCTTTCCTGCTGAATGCTAGTTTTGTATTTCTACTTCCTGCTGAGATCCATAGTATTAACCAAATTGGAACAAACAGAATCAGTCTTTTAAGGTTATTGGCCTCGGGCTAGAACTTAGGGACCCAGAACTGCACATCTTGGTTTATGTTGTCTAAGATATCCACAACAGTCTGCTTCTGTCTTTTTAGCTACAGTCTTTAAAATGAGGAACGACTTATTTTTTCGTTATTTTTGCCGTTATCTGCTCGTTAGAGGATTTTCGGATGCAGTATGCTGGCATGACAGGTTTTTAGGTGCTCTTATTTCTCAATTCCAGATCTGATGAATTATTCATTACTACTGTCAGCTTGCAGCTTGGGATGCAAATCTGGTGACTCCACATAAACGCATGGGAAATGCAGCAGTTAATTTGGAACACCTCTGTGATGGTACGAGCTCAAGAAATGGCTCTCATGATATTGTGCTTCAAATAATTGTCTAGTTATCACGTTGGCTAAAATATCATTCATGTAAAATAATGTTTGGCTTCCTTTCCAACTTATCCCATGAAAATGGGGGAAGAAGTTCTGAGTTCATCTTCAGTATGCATTTTGGTTGTGTTTTGATGACTATGTTGAAGGTGTCTCATTGCTCATAAAACAAATTGACAAGGGAAGAACACTTCTTAAAGGAACCAAATTAGTTTCAATAGTTCTACACTTCTGAATACTATCATAGCTGATATAAGAGCTGACATAAGGGTTGCCCCCAAGGCCTAGCTCAAGTGGCAAAAGGTGGAGGATTTGTGGCTTAGGTCGCAGGTTCAAGCCCCACACCATGCAAAGCGAAGCTTGGTATTTAAGTGGAGAAGGGTAGAGGGGCGGGCCCATTATCCACCGAGTTTAGAAGGCTGTGATTGGTCCAAAGGGCGGGTCACAGACGGATTTCTCGGTTATCAAAAAAAAAAAAGAGCTGACATAAGGGTTAGGCTGATGTACAGATTCCATTGATGTTTTAATTTGTGAAAATAACATGTGCTTTTCTAGGAGATTCTCATGAACTGCTGGTTGATTTGGATGGAATGGGCGGTGGTGGGAAGATAAAGATAGAGGTAAGTTGATTTGAATCTGGAATATTCAAGGTTCAAGATCACTAAGACCTTGTTTATGTGTAGGAAGCAATCAGGTGTTTGGTGGTTCATTTTCTTTTGGTTCTTCCTGACTGGATCACTGGAACTTCTATCTGAATATTGCTTTCTGGTTAAGAGTTAATTTGTTTTTCGAACTTGTTGAGACAAAGAAATAAAGTTTTTTCTATTTAATGGAATTTCCGACCTTCATTTTACAAGGATCCATCAGACCATCACATTATTTTGATGTGTCTCTATAGCTGAATAGTATGCTAATCTTAACTTCAGAAATATCCTTTTTAAATGATACTCAATTTGACCATTGTTTATCCAATTCGAGATTTCACTAATTGTCCTACTAACATGATACAGATTAAGTACAAGAGTTTTGAGAAAATTGAAGAAGAAAAGAAGTGGTGGAACATCCCAATCATTACAGAATTTCTAAAGAAAAATGGTTTTGAGTCTGCTTTGAAGACAATTCTGGGTTCCGAGACTGTTCAAGCTCGACAATTTGTACAGTTTGCGTTTGGACAGATGAAGCTACTTAATGATGCATATAATGATTCAAATAGCAGCAGCAGTCCTGTTGTGGAATCAGATGTATTACCAGAGTCGCAGAAATCGTCCAACTTGAATGACTCAAGCAAGCCCCCAGAATCAGAAATCTCAAATAATTTGAAAGACACCAAAGTTGATGGTAAAGTGGAGTTAAATAGTGATGGAAGGAAGTCACATAACCGATGAACATGATTCCCCTGGCACTAAGATTTTCGAGAGCTCTCAATCAGATAAACATTTCTGGAAGAATTTTGCTGATACTGTCAATCAAAATGTTGTTCAAAGACTTGGTCTCCCTGCTCCTGAGAAAATAAAGTGGGATAATCTTGACTGGTTAAATAAGATTGGGGTACAATCACGAAAAGATGCAGATGCAGGTTATGTTGAATCTGGTCTGGCAACTCCTGATAAACAGGAAAATGTTAATGGTAGTGCATCAACTGAACCACCTATTCTTAACAACATTCAGTCATCACTTCCAGATATCAAGAAGGTGACACAGGACTTATTGCGTCAAACTGATTCCATTTTGGGAGCATTGATGGTTCTAAATTCTCAATTCAACAAAGGAGCAGGCCTTTTCGGAAAAGGTGATGCTAAAGAAGATTCTTCAACTGGACTGGAAAATGACATTCTTGGATATCCCATGAATAAAGATGGAATAGTGTTGGATGAGAAGAAAGCTGAGGAGATGAAGTCTCTTTTCTCAACAGCAGAGACTGCCATGGAAGCTTGGGCACTGCTAGCTACTTCATTGGGACATCCGACTTTCATCAAATCTGAATTCGACATATTATGCTTCTTAGATAATGAGTCAACTGACACAGAGGCAAGTTCATATATTGCTGGCTATGGGTTCTTAGTTTCTTATCTATCTTAGATCTGATTCATTTGATCCAAGGAAAGCTATTCTGCTGATATTGGATTCTGTAAGACTTGCAGGTAGCGCTCTGGCATGATTCAGCAAGGAAACGGTTAGTTGTTGCTTTCAGGGGAACAGAACAAGTAGGTTCTGGTGTTAAACACATCTTTAAAACTTGTTGATTTAGCTTACTTGTGGATGACCGGTTGTTCTTTTATCTAGACAAAATGGAAGGATCTTGTGACGGACTTTATGCTAGTTCCTGCTGGGTAACATCACAAATCTGTACAAGCACAGGCTGGCTTTAGTTTTTTTTTCTCTCTCTACTTAGTTTTTCTGGTTTCTCTGTACTACTAAGTTGTTTTTCCTATCACAGTAAACAGATTCTTCCTCCGTTTCAATTTGTTTGTCTTACTTTCCTTTTTAATCTGTTTCGAAGAGAATGTCTCTTTCCTTTTCTGAAAACTCTTTCATTCTAACTTTCCACGACATGTTTAAGACCACAAGATTACAGGTCATTTTGGTACCTTCTACATATCTTAATTTAAGACCACAGTATTCAAAAGTCTTCTTTACTTTCTTAAACTCCGTGCCAAGTCAAAACCAGACAAACAAATCAAAATGGAGGGAGTAATTTTTCTCCTTCTCTAAGTTCTCTGAAAGTGTACTTTTATTGAAATACGACTGTTTACTATGCTGAAAGAAACATTTCCTTTTTCTTAGAGGAATAGGATTGGAAGAAAACCTTCCATCCTACATTATTAAGTGTAGACTGCAAATACCATCATATCTAAAGGTTTTCCTGAAAAAAGTTTGAACTTCAAACATAATTTGAAACAACAAGAAATAGCCAAATGCTTTGGTAATTTTGAATATGAATTGTATGTTCTTGCATCTTCATTATTCGAATGTTGGACAGAAACTTTAGATGGTTAAGCAACCACTGTCCATTTTATTTCGTATCCTGAGTTGTCTCCTACTCTGCAGGTTGAATCCTGAAAGGATAGGTGGGGACTTCAAGGAAGAAGTTCATGTGGCACTGAAGTTCTTACTTTTCTATCTCTAAGTGCCTGAATTATGAATGTATTCTATTTATATTTATAATCCTTCTCATTATCAGAACCAGAGGTTATTTTTGTAGGTTCACAGTGGTTTCCTAAGTGCATATGACTCAGTTAGGATTAGGCTCATCTCGCTTATCAAAAAAGCAATTGGCTACCAGTAAGTGGACTGTCAAACAAAACTGTACAACATTGTTCCTCCTTTCGAATGGCTCTTTCGTACGTTCAAGTAAAAGTCTTGGCAAACTGAAAGAGGGTCAGTCTCAAAGCAAATGAAATATTTCTTCAAGTCTTTACTAAGTGGACTCGTGTCATGAGCTTAGTGTTATACTCCAACTCTTAAAACTTGTAACACGCTTTTGCTTTACTGAGATGTCTAGACCTGCCTTAGTCTTTTTTCTTCTGTTTTTCCTTCTTTTCGTGTGGGTCTTGTTGCTGCTGCTGTACATCTTATTCTTTGCCTTCTTCGCGGTTTCTGCTTTCTTCTCTGTTTATGATGTACTTACTTCACCACTAAACATTGATGTCACATCGCTTATTACAATTTTAATGTATTTTCCAGGGATGATGATCTTGACACACCAAACAAATGGCATGTTTACGTGACTGGCCATAGTCTTGGTGGTGCATTGGCTACTCTTCTCGCTCTTGAACTATCATCAAGTCAACTAGCTAAGTAAGCTCCTCCTTTTCTCTGCTTATATCTGTAGCTTGTTTCCCATCCATTCTATATAATTTACCATTTACCAACATCTCGCCAATAGAGCATGCATGTGTGGTTTTCTGCTGTCTAATTAACATGTTTGTAGTTTTCTTTGAGAATTTGATGATACTGAGTTGACCACAGAGCCAGGAGGCTTTTTAGAGAAGTTCAAATGATACGTCACCCACTTTTCTTTCTCAGCCACACTATTTGTTCTATACTTCTATAGTGTTTTGTTATTACGTTGTTATGATATATTAATGCTTGACAGATCAATTATGGAGAATATTCAGCAGCCTTAGAAAGATCACTTGGGTGAAACCAAGAAACATAGCACAACTCCTAAATTGTTGGATCAATATTGGTAATACTACAATTAAGGAGGAGAGATGGAGGATTGTCCCAGCTTGTATATGGTGGACAGTGTGGAAAGAAAGGAATCAAAGATGTTTTGAGGGCAAGAAGAACAATGTGCAGAATTTCAAGATGAATTGTATAGCTCTTTATTATTTTTGGTGTAAACAGAAAGTCTTAGTACAGGCAGAAGAAACTTTTTTGATGTTTTAGACTATTTGTGACAAAAAGCACAGATGGAGTCGGTCTAGTTTGTAATACTTTTGGAAGAGGGGCTACTTTGATGTAGTATACCTGTGGATAAATAGAAGAAAAAGTTACCATTCTCAAAAAAAATATATCATTAATTCTTGGAGACTTGCATAGAATTCCTCAAAATTGGATCTTCTTTTAAGTTCCATATCACATTATTTCATTGTTCTTACTGCTTTTAGTTCCATGTTCCCTTTTTCCAACTGCTTTGAAATGCCTGCCCTGAGCAGAGGGTCTATGGGAAACAACCTCTATCTCTACGAGGTAGGGAAAGGTTTGCGTACGCTCTACCCTCCTTAGACCCCACCTGTGGAATGGGTATGTATTTTTAAGAGAAAAAGTTGTATAATTGTTGGTAGAACCATATCACAAATGTACTTTTGAAGCTAGTCACGTAAATAAACCTAACAATATTTGACTGCGTGACATTTTGTACCCAAAACTAATGTGCTACCAAGCTGCAGAACATCCCTTCAATTGTTCCATGTCGCCACTTTGAAATCTTTTCTTGATGGTTTCATCTTTTTAACCAAATTGGACTTGTAGGACCCTAAGTAAATTGTGATTGCTAAGCTGCTTGCTCCATAATAATAGAACATCTTGCAAATTAAGGAGTTCGCGCAAAAAGAACAAGTCTGCAACTGTTAAATCCAAATTGTCGGGCTGCCCTTGTTCTTGAAGTACTTGTGGAGAATAACCAATGCCTCTAGTTCTAATCATGCTAACACTACATATGTGACCGTCTTATCTTTCTTGTTGGTTGTGTTAGGCGTGGAGCTATACGTGTGATCATGTACAACTTTGGATCGCCAAGAGTTGGAAACAAAAAGTTTTCTGAAGTTTATAATGAGGTATTGTTTACTCTCTGCAGAAGTGAAGTGCTTATGTTGAGACTAACTATATTCTATATTGCCATTGTGGTCTCGCCATTCGTTTATGACAATCTTTTGCAGTTATAAATTAAAGCGGTCTTTACTTCTGAAACAAGTTAATGAAGGAAAAACAAAAAACAAGAACCAAGAAAAGAAAGGAAAAATTGACACACTAATAAATATACACAAGCTGGTTCACATACTCAACCTTGCGCCCTTGCCTAATTATCCCTCCTCAGTAACAATGGATGAAAATGATTTTTGATGTTCTCTCTCGACTCTCGGTCTCTCTTATGGAGGTGGCTTGTAATATTTGAAGTGTGAAACTCTTGGGGTTTCAGAACATGCTATTGAATAAGCATTGGTGCGTTGTCCAACATGTCAGACCAACTTTTAGCAAGTTTGAGCCATAATCAGATGCCTTGTCACATTGTTTGCCGATAGTTCATGAGAATATCTTGCCTGTTCTTCTAATGTAACATGGTGAACTGCTGTAACACATTGTTGTAGCTCTTTAAGAAAAGTGACCTTACAAAATCACTTTCGCCTGCTTTGGAATCGTACTGATAGTTTAATTTTGTTAAATATTGAGCGACTCTATATAACTTAGTTGCTTCTTATATTTTAGAAAGTTAAAGACAGCTGGAGGGTTGTAAATCACAGAGATATAATACCAACAGTTCCTCGCTTGATGGGCTACTGCCATGTTGCTCAACCCGTTTATTTGGCAGCTGGAGATCCGAAAAACACAATGGTGAGTAGATTTCATTTTCAAACTTTTTACCCTATACAATGTTGGATTGGCAGAATTTTGGCACTGGTAAGGAAGTTTTGTTTTCCTGTTAGAGCTTAAAGTGGAAAAATGTGTCGGATGGTTAGCTTAATTTGATGGAAATTGCAGAAGGTTCAAAACAATTGGCCTTTGTTATATGTTCTATAGAATTATTTACTCAATTGCTTGAAATAACTTTTTGAGATTTTCTTCTTTGTTAAGGTAGAAAGTATCGAGAAGGTTTATGTCATTTTTTACTTATTGTGTATGGGAACCTACTATCCCTCCCTGGAAAAAGTCAGAAAGAAAGTATGATCATATTTGACATCATTCCTTTTATCCTTGAAAGGAGCTTGTTACTTATGTCTCGGGACATTACATTTCAGGATAATATGGAACTCTTGGAAGATGGTTACCAAGGTGATGTTATCGGAGAGGCCACCCCTGATGTTATTGTCAGTGAATTTGTATGTTTCTCCACCTTTGTTCTCCCGTGTCTTTATTTCCTTCTTTTTTCGTTTTGTGCTCCATTTCATCCATTAATGATATGTTCTATTAAGATCTTGAACTGTATTGCTACTTACCATACATTTGATCACTTGAGACTTCTGTTTATTCATTTCGTTCAATACTTAGCCTAATGGAGGGTGTCCTTGAGCATAATGTCACAGACTTAGGGTTTTTGCTAAAGCTCCGTGTGACGCTTGACAACTTACTCACTACTCTTTCAATGCAAGCTCAAGCAAACCTTTAAGATTAAGATCGCTCTCTTTCAATGCAAGCTCAAGCAAGCCTTTAAGATTAAGATCGCTTAGAGAATGAAAGGAAAGACTTAGAAAGAACAAAAGAGCTTTGGAAGAAGGTTTTTTGTATTGCTTTGGAAAATTGCTTACAACTTGAGTGATGCCTTGCAAATGAATGGCACCTCTATTTATACTACCATCTAAGGACTAAAGTGTAAATTAAAATTACTTTACAAGTCCCTAAGATATTTACACATTGGTCCCTTTCTAGAGAATTCTACATTATCTAGGACCTTCCGTAACCTTCTTGAGAAATCTAAAGAATTCTAGAGTTCTCCGCAAGCTTCTCCTCAACTCTAGAATCTTCCGCCCCTATCCGGATGCGGAATTTGACTGGCAAAGTGGCGGGATGTCACAATAAGCTTATCAATTCACTCCATTAGATTAAGTTTAGAGTCAGCATGAAGATATGTTGCTCGGAGCCTTGTGTCAGATCTTTCAAAAGCTATGCATTTTTGGAGGATCCGACACAGGTTTGGCAACATTTTTGGGAGATCTGAGCAACAATTGGAGGAGGGGAGCTTATTCGGAGTTATTTTTGCTATATGGAAATTATTTCTTTTTTATTTAAAGGTAAACAACTCTTGAGAAGCTCGCGATTACTTATCGTAACGTTTTGTGCAGATGAAAGGTGAAAAAGAACTTATTGAGAAAATACTGAACACAGAGATTAACATATTTCTAGCAATCAGAGATGGCAGTGAACTTATGCAGCACATGGAAGACTTCTATTACATCACTCTATTAGAGGTACTTGCATTTCCCATTTACACCTTACCATTCTGAACTATGTTGCTCGAACTCTTCAAAATGTCGACAGGTGCAAGTCAAGTCAGATCCTCCAAAAGTAGTGGACTTTTGAGGATCCGACATGTGTGTTGCAACATTTTTGAAGAGTCCGAGTTACATACATATCCAACATGATATGTACTTACTTTTTTTATGCTTTCTAATTCTTTTTCCAGAATGTGAGATCAAACTATAGAACTGTTCCAAGGCCACTACTGACAGAAGAGAAGAACATATCAATTGGCTAAAATGGAAATTATCAAAATTCACCAATGTTGATATTTCAATTTCCAAAGGTTGTAAATAACAATAACACCAAAAAATTGGCTACATTTATTGTATATATGTATGATTTTTATTTATGCAATTGTACATTGTTTGGTTATTTTTGTTAATTGTTACAAAATTTAAAAAATGATAGAACAATGAAAACAAGAGGACTAAAAATAATTGCCTTGAACTAAAAATAGAAAAAAAAATTACACTTCACAAACAACAAAGAAATGACATGAAAGAAACATACAATCTAGAGGACTACCACTAATTCTATATTCTACTAACCAATAGTATCATTACTACCTAGATCTTTGACTAATAGATAAAATAGTTCTTCCCTTAATCAGAGGTCTCGAGATTCAAACTATGAGTATAGTGAATATCTCGACAAGGAGTTCTAATTTCACTTTATGCTGAATCACGCTCCAATACAGATAATGAACATTGGGCGGAAAAAAAAACTAGTACTACATTTTACATATGCAAGCTTTTTGAAAGATTCTTAGAAAAGTTTGTTGCTTTCATATTATAGCTCATGATTTTCAAACTTTGCCTTAAAATGTCAACTTCCCTTTCTCTCTTGAGTTCTTGTTGTTCCTTTGAAGCTATTTCCTCTTTTAGAAGTGCAATATTTTCCTCTTTTTCTTTCAACTCTCTATGCATCTCCTCTAATAATTCCATTTGTTCCTGTTTTCCAACATAGTCCTCTTCCTAGTCAAGCAAATCAAACACATTAGAAGGACAAAAAAACTGACTTTCTGACATAACAACTGTTCATTGAGTGACTAGCTGATGAAATTTAAACGTACCTTGATTTGTCCTATGAATAAGTTCATCAAGCTCAATCTTGATAGCAAAATAAAGTTGTTTCCATTTCTCAATTGCTTCATCTCTTCTAGCTTCTTCATTCCTAATTTGCTCTAACAAATAACTTGTTGCTAATTGATGCCACTCTTTATCTTCTTTAACACTCAAATTCTCTATTCCTTTACACTTCTCTTCTTCTTCTTCTTTTTCTTCCAATTTTTTCTTCAACTTCTTCACTTCCTCTTTTAGCTTCTTCTTTTCCTTCTTCCATTCTCCTTCTTTCAATGCAAATATGATCATCTCTTGTGCATTAACTTGACTCTCATGTTCCCTCATACACATTATTTCATTCACCTCACCTTGAAGAAACCTTACGTTGTACTTCAACACTTCAACCACTTTGTCTTTTGGTTGGCTTTTGTCCTTGGTTTGAAAACTTCCCATTTCTTATAATCCCTAAAGTCTCCTATACTTTTAGTAGTACACTAGTTCTATGTGTATATATAGATAGTGTGTGTGGGGGGGTGGGGGTGGGATAAGTACACATCTTAGGTAAGGAAACTTCTTTTTTCAAAATTAGGTGGAGTCTTCTAAAATTTGAAGATCTAAAGCCTAATAGTTGAGAGTAAGGTTAGAACATGATGCAAACAAAAGTCTGATATTTAAGTGGAGAAGTATGGATGAACGGAGTCACTATCGAACTTTGAACCATGCGCGACCGACTCTAGGGGATTTCTAAATCATCAAAAAAAATAATACAAACAACAAAAAACTTGGTACAATACATTAACAAAATGCATTAAAGGGTGTCTTAGATCAATAAGAATGGAGTATGGGACAACATGATTTTTTTTAAAAAAAAAGAGGCTCCAACCATGCAATGTGAAATGATGGCACTAAATGATGCAAAGAAAGTTTTGTACTTATTTTTGTTTTGTGGCTCTTGCATCAATTGATCAATTATTAATACACACTGTGAAAGATGCCTTATGTGAAAAAGAAAGAATTGGATAAGTCACATTTCAAGATATTGACATGAATGAATGACAGTGTGTCTATTGGGGAATAAATTCACATATTCCAAAAATCACATGTACATCATTTTGGAGCCTCTGATCAAGGTGGGGGATGGGGCTTCATTTAAAATTTAAATGGAATTTAAGTTATATACACTGTCGTGATAATCATTTATAGCAGGTTGTTCTTTTATTTTTCAAATCACAGTATCATGTGTGGTTATAGGTTTAAAACTTATATATCATTTATCGACGGTGCATAGAAATTATACGTTTCGAAATTTATCTAATAAAATGTAGGTTTTAAAAAATGTTGTTTGTGTGTGTGGTGGTTTGGGGGGGGGGGTAGCATGGGGGAAATGTTATTGTATTATACATCAATTTTTTGTACATATTTTGCCAGCTATTAAGGGGCCTACAATCTTTGCTGAAAACATGGGATACATTATTGACAAAGAATCTTTGTTTGAATATTATGATTTTGTATTCACCTGAAACTTTGACCACCAGAGGGAGCATGGGTTTAACTAGTTTAGTATTTTTGACACGAAATATAAACAATAAAGTCCCGAGCAAAGGTAGATGACGATTATTGCACGGTAATATTTAGCAAGTTATTGAAAATTGATATGAACTTCTTATAAAATAGAATAGTAATAATAAGAATTGACCAACAGATCGTGTGCCGATGAGAATTCGTTCCATTGATTCAAACATAATTCCTTGTGTTTCCACTTTAGTTGGGATGTATACTTTTGCTATCTTAGAAATGTGTTTATATTACCACTAAATTATCATAGCGTTTACTTTTTTTTTTCTTCAAAATAATAGTTGATATATGATCAAATAATAATTAAAGTATTGGAGGTACTATTGGTCTTGGAATATTTTACTTACTAAACAGACAATTCTTCAACATTTAGGTATTTCTAGGTAGAGAAAATGTAATTTATGTACCAAAAACAAAAGACTTTTGATAATCAAGTCACCAAATCTTGTTCTAGTTGTTTAAATGAGAAAAAAAAAAGAGAAAAAAATAATCGTTTAGTTTAGTTGAAATGTGAAAAAGATAAACCTAAATTCGAAAAGTCTAAGTAAGAAATATTCCGAAGCATGATAGCCAGAAGTCCATATATATGTTAAAAACATCTTTAAAATTTTAATTCACGAAATTAAATATTGACTTCACTTTTGAGAATACATTATCATAGAGTCGGGATATGATCAAATATTAACAACTTTATAAAGATTATTTAGAACTCCAAAAGTGAAGTCAATATTTTAATTTCGTGAATAAAAACGAGCTTTTGTTGTGCAATTTTCCTCGTAAAATTTCTAGCTCCGCCACTGCCTTTTTTGTTTGGGGTTCACATGTTAATATACATATATTTATTTAATTTTGTAATACAAATATAGGAGTCTACGAAAAAAGCTAGTGGATTCGTCCGAACCCATGAACCCCACCTAGCTCCGCCTCTGATCGGAATATGATCAAATATTAACAATTTTATAAAGATCAAGTCATTAAGGTTTGTGGCTAAGATCCAAAATAGGTGTCCTTTATCAAGATAATGAAATTATATAATATATAATGTTAGAGTAATTTACGTTATACGTAAAAAATAATTCTAGTATATTATTTGCATCTATATTCTTTTTTACAAAGAAAATAAAGTCTCCAACTTACTTGAAACGTGGCTCCAAAAAAATAAAAATAAAAATTAACATCCATTTCTTTGACTTTGTTAGAATACTCTTTTTTCTTCCTTTTTTACATATAAACGAATACTAATATTGCTATTTATGAAAGTTTTGTCTTCTTTTTTTTTCCTTTCTAGTATGGGAAATTCATCAACTTTTGTGTTTTTTTAATTAACAAAAATCTAAATTGTTTATTTAAGATGCCAAGTTATATTTGCTTTACAATTGGTTAATTGTTTCCCCCTTTTATTATAAGTATATAAAAATTTCAATTAGACACTTTTAATTTAAATTTCAATATTCTTTTTACATGTGTTTTTATTTATCTACTAGTAATTTAAGTTAATCATATAAAAGATTTCATCTCTTTAGTCACACACATCAACCTTAAGTAGAAAATGTTCGGAATTTTATGACTTATCAAGGCGAATTCAATATAATTAAATAACACAATATAATTACATGAGAGAAGTATAAAAAACAACCTTCTACTTGACTAACTTAACTCAGATACACCCCCGATACACTCCCAATACATGAAATAGCAAGTGGTCTCAAACCCTTTTAGGAGCATGAAATTCTTAATAAAAGTCGAGAGAAGTGTTGAGAACACCCCTAAACTTGACAAGAATTTAGGGGTTTTCACTAATGTTGCGAAGTTCGGGGATGTATTTAGCTTCAATTAGTCAAGTAAAGAGGTGTTTTTAAGGCTGTCAATAGTTTAGGGATGAAACTAATAATTTGCGCCAAGTTTAGGAGTGCTTTTGATACTTCTCTCTAATTACATGGTTAACTTAACTACTAATAAATAAATAAGAACGAACGAACAAACACAAACAAAATCCAAAATTTAACTGAAAATGTTCTATCGCAACATTTTATTAATTAAGAGATAGAAGTGTTCAATTAAAACAAAACTTAATTTGACGTCTAAATGAAAAGACTAACTATATATGAAGTTATTAATTACTATTTTTGAAAAACAGTTTCTCTCTTTATATACATATATTTTTTTTTTCTAAAGTTAATGAATACACGTGCATCCCACCTATACACATGGGTTCACCTCAGTAAACAGGAAAGACTAGCTACTTATTTTTCTTTTCCATTATTAGTGATGGCGGAAGTAGTAATCAATTTTTTGGAAAGACCTTAGATACCAAAATCTAAAAAAATTATATTAAATCAGAAGATCGAGGAGATTTATTGATATCTTCATGTATTTTAAAATATAGGCCTAACCCATCGGTGGTCCCTTAAAATTGGCACGAAATTTCACTTGGACACTTCAATTGGACGATGTTCATTCTAGACACCTCATGTAGAGTTCAATTGTGTCATTTTGATACTTTTTTTTTTCAATCAACAAAATTATATGAGGTGTGTGTATTACACTCGCAAATGACATGTAAAGTGACAAATTAAATGATGACACTTGTCATTTGTGTCAAAAGCAATTCTTAAATAATGAATTTTGAATAAAAATAAAAAGTGACCAATGAATGAATAACATGGAATTTTACCCCAAAAAATAAAATAAAATCCACTCATACCCCCCCCCCCGCTCCCACCCCACACTGCCTTCTCCAAATACCTATCCACTTGCAGACACCCCCGTTCCTCCCCTGATTTCTTTTGTCCAAATCCCTTTTTTTGCATAACATCTGGGCGCACACGCACTTACACACGGTCCATGAATAATTTAATACTAAATCTCGAAATAGGTCTATTCTTAAATTTCTAAAATATTTTTCATCATCTTATTGTAACTATATTTATTAACCATTGTTGAATGTTTAAGTTTGCAAAAATGGTGGCTTAAAATGAAGAAGAAGAAGAAAAAATTTAAAAGTTTACTATATAAGGTTTTCACGCGGTCAACGAGTGTATTACATTTACTATGTCAAAATGACACAATAGGAGCCAACATAAGGTGTCTAAAATGAACATCGTCCAGTTAAGGTGTCTAAATGAAATTTCGTGTCAATTTTAAGGGGTCACCGATGGGTTATGCCTAAAATATATAAAGGAAATTTTACATGATATAACATCCATATGTTATTGTTGACACCCAATTTTGGACCTCCAATATATAAAGTAATCATTTCGAGCTTCTCAAATTTTAAATGATTTAAAATAATTAGTTTTATAAAAAATTTAAAAAATAAAAATAAAATAAATGTAGTTTGCAAGTTATTTTAAATAGTTTTATCACTTTTTATAATTTTTAGATAATATATATGTTTTATATAATTAGTACATTTTATGAATATTTGAAAATCGTCTCAAAAAGATTTTGTTTTGTTTAAATATTTTACTAATTAGTTTAGTTATATAATGGTTTACATTTTTGGATTTATTATTTTATAATTAAGTCGATTATTTTATTTCATTAAGATTAAGAAACTCATTAATTAATTTATATTAATTCATCTTATTTGGTTATTAGTCAAATACCTTAAACCCATCTAAGACTCAAAATTGGGCCTATTTTTCAGCCCAATTCCAATTCAATACCTTCAGAAGCCCACCTCTTCAGCCCACTTTTCAATCAATACAATGCAACAACGTACAACAATACAATTCCAAACGACCCCCATCCCTGCGTCCTCCTTTTCTTCTCCAGTAGTCCAGCAACGCGAAGAAACCCAGAAATTGAAGCCCAGCAAACCAGCGATTCCAACAATACCCCGACCCCACTGCCCATACTGGTCTTCTTCTTCTTCACGCGATAAATTCAAAAATCACGGAATTAGCAACGACTCCAAACAACACCAAACCGACCCCACCCCCTGCACATTTTCTTCTTCTTCCTTGCGTGTGAAATCCAACAGTCCATCAACGTCCGAAAATCCCACCAAATCGCGGAAATCCAGCAACCTTATCCAAAAGAGAACTTGAATTTCGAATTGAAATTCTTCCAATCCATCCGTTTTCCCCCTAAAAAATCAACCCTATTCTTCATCTATTTAAGATTGGTTTCTCTATGCGTTTAAGGGGGGAAGAGACATGGAATAGAGGAAAAACATAGTGATATAGGTTCAGAAAAAGAATTTTGATTTCTATAGTGCTAAGTTAAATTTTTTGAATCTCGAGCTTTCGTCTTAAGCTGTTTGTTCTCTGTCATCGGAAACTTTTGTTGGAGTTCTTTTCACGTGGTGGTGAAATAGCTCGCCTCAACTCGTTCGCCCAGTCGCTGCTCCAAAAAAGGTAAATGTCCTCTTGATTTTAATTTCTTGTTAGTTAATGTTGTGTTTATGCTTGTAGTTAATATTGTTAGTTAATGTTGTGTCTATGAATAGAATGAAATTTTCGACCTCCTCTTATGAATTTTCTATCGATTTTATCCCTTTCAAATGCCCTTTGTTTGTCTCACATGTTGTTCTTCTTGTTGATGTTGGATAATAGGAGTTCTTGGTCCTAGCTTGCTCCTAGCTTGCTCCTGTTCAATATGAATCTGTGTTATTGCTTAATATTTGACATCTTATCCTTTATTCTTTCACCTCGAGTTGACTGAATGAATTAACATATAAACATTTCGAGTTCATGTGCCGCCTTTACTACTCTTTTTGGGTTCTTGTATTGTGTCTGTTACTACTCGTTTTGATCCCTTTTATTTGGTTACTTTGTTGAGTCTACTTAGGAGTGTAGGCTTTGTTTCCGTTTTCTCATATGACATTTGCTCTGTTTTTGTTTTCTTTTCTCCATTCAAGTTTGCCGCATCTGTTTGTGTTCACTATTTTCCAATATTCAATTTAATCACTAGTGCCTTAATCCTTTAGATCTGTTTTTATCTCAATTAGTGCTATTAAATATTTTGCTTTGAATATTAAGTCCTTCAACATTTGTTCATACTTGTGCTTCTAATGAGTTTTTGAAATCAGGAAATATAGTATTTGTCATGTTATTTAAAAGATGTTTTACTTAAGTGCGTGAATAATTTCCTTCCGTTTCAATTCTCTAATTGATTAAGCATGAGATGTGCATTAACTTGTCAAGATGGAATTATTGGTAGGAGTATATGAATCACCTGGTGAGCATTAGTGATGCTTCTGATGCCTATATGTTCTCTGTTGATACTTGTAGTAATTTGTAAGTGTCTTGAATGAGTTATATCACAATTATCTCTAGTCGAATACATAATTATATACATGAATTGTTCAAAATCCCTCACTAATTCCTTTTCTCTTTACTTTTAATACATGTGACATCAACTCGAGTTCATCTTGGACTCCATCTTTTTTCCCTTCGCATTTTGAGAGGGCCATAAAGGCCCAAAATTCTTTTATCGAGTCAGCCAACCTTGATAAATTGAATAACAAGTCTTTGGAGTTGGTTACAGGTCTCAGAAAGCAGAAAAATGGTCTGTATACATTCGATATACACTGATATACAACAGATATATACAAAAACGAAAATTGAGTTAAATTCCAAAAATTGCTGTGAATTTGGCCCAAGAAAAGCCCAAATTTAATTTCTCCCTTACTCTTAAATTATTGATTGTGATTATTTATTGTTTATTATTTATTAACTCTAACTTTGGAATTGTTAACTAACTTAATTAGATTCCCCAAAAGATGAGTTATTTTCTTTGTGTTGGTTCATTTTCAATACATTTCTTTTTGTGTCGATTTATTTTATCAAGCAAGTAGTTGGTCAAATTTTATCACTTTAAGTAAATTGAATCTTTTGTTTAAAATAAAGAAAAAGAAAAAGGAAAGTGTTCTTTAATGCTTTTCACTTAATCATAGTTTATTCATTTTAAAATTGTTTTTAAGTTAAAGTACTTTTCTCAAATAAACTTAAAAAATGTTAGTCAAAACCTTTTCAATTAATAAAAAAAATATATACTTACTTAGTCATTTTCTCAAAAAGGTTAGTCAATTAATTTAAAATGATTTTTATGCTTTAATTTATTAAATTGGTTTAAATTATTATTTCAAAAATGAATTAAATAAATTCTAATTAATCTAGTTTTATTAATATTCTAATCACTTGTATTTCGAGTCAAATGTTTCATTTTGGATCTCTTTCTCTAAAAAATAAAATGTGTCATTTGTTTAACTATTTTTCTCAAAGTTAACCAAATATGGTAAATTATTATTCTTATGTTAAATCATTTTTTCTAAAAAATAGTCAAAATATATTTTAGTCAAGTCGCAGGTCAACCGCATGTTATATTATAATTTTTTTCTCTAAAAATAGTCAATTATATTTTAGTCAAGTCGCAGGTCAATCGCATGTTAGCGGGCATTTCGAATGCTTAAACCCTTCTCGAAGTGTAAATTGAACCCCGAACCCTCTTTGGTAGTTTCAAATGATTTTTTCTATTTAAATCTTTGAAAATTATAAGTTTTCTTAATTTCTAAAAAAAATAATTAAGTGGTGACTCTTTTCTAAGTATTTTTCTCAAATTGTTTTATACTTAGAACATTTCAAAAAGTGATTTTTCTAAAGATAATAAAATTACGGCGTAACAGTTATGTATTTTTATATAGTTGTACTTAAAAAAATTACATTTTATTATAACAATACTTTACTTTTTTTAGTCTCTCTTTCCTAATTCCGTTTACATCTCTCTCCTCTCTCATCGTCCTTCTCTCTTTATCGCATCCTTCCTTCTCATCCCCGTCTCTCACTATTTGTATTTTGTATTTTTCACCTTTCTTTTTATATTATATTGTTGTATATTTTCTTGATCTCTTTCTATGTATTATTTTTTTATCACGAATAATACAAGAGTGAATAAATACACGTAATATCACGGAGAATGAATACAAGCTAAATTAGAACAAGTGGATACAATATCCAAAGGCTGTGATAGCAAGGTGATGAACAAGTGCCCAATGTCGCTCTCTAAGCAACATGTTATACAGCTGAACTCACTGCATTGTCCTCTCCGTCTTCCAATTCAATCTCACCAACGCCAGCCATAAAATAAAGGGAGAATGCATAGGTACCCCCAGCCTATGCCCAAAATTTCTGAGACACACCTAATCTTTACTAAGGTTCTATTACCCTCCCGAATTTATTTTATATATAATATTCTACCCCTTTTCGGCCTACGTGACACTATCTTAATGAAACCTTTCCAACTAACATATCCAATTGTTTACATATTATCAAGAGGGAAGAATGTTATTACTACCGCAAATTGGTGTTGAGTAAAGACAAGCAATTCAACTTCCTTGTGCGAATTGATATGAATGACTCAAACCACAGACGGAGCATAATTGCTGAAGAAATACATCAAGCTGAAGAGCAAGCACCAATTATTGTTGATGATGAAGTCAAATCAGTGAGGATGTACAAAAAGAGGGCCAAGAAAACGACAGAGGGAGCGGCCCAAGTCAAACTGAAGAAACCAAAAACCGTTAAAAAATAGACGTCTTTCTGAATTATGTAACTAAAAAATGTGTGCATTTACTGCTTAACCAATGTTTGTATCTTATTAACTACTTATGTGTGAATGCGTAATTGCTAGTTTTCTATCTAATTCAAATGACAATTCCATTTATCAGGTCTCTACAATATACATCAACTGTAACTACTTACAAACTATTGTTGATGGCAATTCTATACTGAACTTGAAACGCTCACACCTCATAAGTGCTAAATTCCTTCTGTTGGATGTTACATGCGTTCAATAAAAAATTCGATCTCAAAATACCTATTCATTATAATATCATTTGAAATACACGAAGTATGATTACAGTTCATACCTAAAGGTCAGGTTAATTTATTACTCTTCTTCATATTGTTTGCTTCCACTCTCTCTGCAGTAATTCCAATTTCACTAAAACAATCATGCATCGACAACCTAATTTGCAGATTTCAATTGGGACAACACTATCGTTTATCTTTTTGTTTGGACAGAGTTTGTCTGCACAAAAAAGAGGTGTCTGTCACATGTTAGAAGTTACGAACTTTTCCAGCTACATTATGTAGGATTAGAATACCTTATTAAACTAATCCCAACTTTGGTTGTGATTACCTTATCTTTTATATGAATAAAATTTCAGAGCGATGTGTAAAGAAATGACAAAAATTAGAAATGGCTTATGGTAAGATGCATTTTCAGTTTTCGCTCAGAAATAACGTCTGTTGTCACTTCCTCCCCTTCTTGAAAAAGTGGTTGTTAGAGTAAGGGTTATTTTCCTATCATAGGGGTACACTATGGGCACTGCTGAATTTACTGTCCTTCCCTCAAGGCCAGATCTTAACTAACGGATTCGTTAAATAGACTGATTTTATTGATACTAGAAAATCATTATAACCAAAAGATAAAGAGATAATTGCACAAACTACTCTTCAAGTTTAGTTTTGTAATACTTACTTCCCTTAAAGTTTATAATATTATGTTTATTTCTCTTATTTTATTTTATTTTATTTTTAATAATTATTTTCTTAACCTAATTATTATTAACATAAAAATTTATGATTTAAATAAATTTCCCTTTATTATATATTGTTTAATTTAAATGATTTTATAACATCTTTTATTCCATTTATCAAAAAACCACAGTAACAGGACTATGGAAGGGATATTCAAAAACTAGTATCCAATATTTAGATGAAATAATTTTTTGAAAACTTATGCAAGGTGGGGAAAAAAGAAATGGTTCTTTTTTCTTAATTAAGAAAACAACTTCTCAGGTTAACTAAGGAAGAAAAAGAGGGAATAATTTGTGTGGGGTGGGGGGGATCTCAGCCTCATCCATGTCCAATTCCAGTTGGGGTGGGGGATCACATACTTGAATGATCTTTTGAGATATTTACTCCATGAAATTGCCTCCAAGTAAAACACTAGAATTTACTGATGGGGTGAGGATGGGGCCACGCCATTCCCATCTTGATTAAAGACTGATTTCACAAATCAAAATTCAAGTAGTAATCTTTGTTCATGGATGATTAGGGATAAAATAGACAGTGCACCTCAATTTTTTTCTTCACATTCTTGAAAATACATAGGGAGTCCGTCCATCACTTCGAGTAGATGATAACTATCTAAAGGTACTTATAACAATTCAAAAGACACTACAAATTACAACCACTCATTATTTCTAACTCCAAGTAGAATGCCACTCATATAAAACCTTCTCCGAAAAATAGAATTCAGGTCCTTTTTTTTATTAAGGGAAAGCGGGGAGGGGATTACAAGGTAACCCACAAAAGTCCAGCTAGTCAACCAACTAAGCCACTACGAATCCAACTCTTTTTCTTAAAAGGGAAAATCAGGAAAGGGATTACAAGGTGAAAATCAAACTCCCAAAAATTCAGGTAGTCAACCAACTCAACTACTAAGATTTCCAGTAGAATTCAGCTCATTAACATTCTAAACCAGTTAAATAGAACTATTAATTAGCAAAAATTCAAGTAAATAGAGTGAATTCAACCAAACCAAACCAAAATAAAACCTTTTTTCGGAATTCAGTTCATTAACATTATCAAGGAGTTAAATTGAAGTATTACTTAGCAAACATTCAAGCAAACAAACTAAATTCAACCAAACCAAAACAAACCCTTTCTCCATAATTCAAACAAAACCCAATTACCTTCTTTTTCCCAGCTTGCAAATGCTCTTTCTTTTTTAGTACTACCTGGTCCAAAATCCTCAAAAAATCAAATCTTTCCCCTTAAATCCTCATCCAAAAACCCTAAAAATAAACCCCAAAATTCTCCTATAAAAAACAGATCAACCAATCAATCAATCTACATTTCAGTTTATATACAAAAAATGTTTTTGTATATAAAAAACAAATCCTAATCCTGAATTTTCGGAGTAAAACGGATAAAAATCCGAGTAATTAACGGGCCAAAATTAGAATTTTCGGGACAAATATAGATATACAATTCACCTCTCTCCATTCTCTGCCTCTCTCTCCTCCTCTAACACGTAGCTACGAATCATTAAGTTATTTTTTGAATGGCTATATGCGAAAATTCACCTGAAAAAATTATACTTTAAATATTACCCAAAATAAATATTTATATTCAAAAAATGAATTAATTTATTCAATCAGTTTATACGTTATTCTTCACATTTTAGGAGGTTTTTATAGTGTTTGCTATCATTTACTTACGTTTGTGCTAATTGTCGTATAACTGGCGAATTCTTTGAATCATAAAAATGACGAATCAGTAGATATTGAATTTGAAATATTTTACCACACGTATTTTAAAAGTGCGATCTTAAAACTATAAACTCTAATTTGAAGCAAATGAGCAGATAGGCTTGACAAAGTTTAGAAAGAGTTTTTTATTATTCTATCATTTGCACAAAATTCTATTTATCTTCATTTCAATTAACGTATTATATTCCGTCACGATCTATAAATTAGTAGGTTCAATGATACTAATACTTTATTAAGTACTTCATCTTCATGTACTACTGGTAGCTAAATCTTTTAATGATTGCTTTTTTTTTTTCCCTTTTCGATTGGTGGTTTTATATGGTTAAAACTATTAAATGTTCTTGACTCAATACATAGGCCTGAACATATTAAAAACAATGGTATAATTTTTAATCACTGAATTTTGATTGTGACACAATTTTGAAACTGAAAATTAAAGTAATTTTTTCATTTCATGAGTACTTGCATTACATTAATTTTTACCAATCATATTTTCTAATCAACTCAGACGGAGGAGGATTATATTTAGGAGCAAAATAGAAACCATCTTCTTTAATTAACCAATAACATATTCCTGAGTCATATCCTCCTTCAGCACCACAATTTTCGCTCTCTCTGTACACTTTAAATGCAACATCTTTTGTACCCCATCAAAAATGACAAAAGAACACCGTCTCACGAAGTAGATTTGACCTGAACTTGAAATGAAAATCATTGTTAAATTTAGGATAATGCATTCCAAAATCGTCATTTCCAGATGCACAATGAAATTTTATTGGAGGATCATTTTTTTCAACACCATCAACTATATGACATTTGTTTGTTGAATAAATAACATTTGTTTGTTGAATAAATAATAAAATTGATAAAACCAATAAGGAAGAAAAAATATTTTTCATTGAAAGAAAACTCATACTCTTATAATTAGTTCAATGTTTATTTTACTTTCTCTAATAAACACCTTTATTTATAGTTGTTTCTTAAAGCTTGTTTGAATTAGTTTTTCAGTTATGACTCATTAGTCAAAAATCATAAATTGGATTTTTTGACTAATGATTTTTTATTTATTTTTAGTATTTTGGGTAGTAATGATCTATGGTAGTTAGATCATCTTCTAATTAATAATATGGATCATAATTTGTGTTTTATATTCTACTTTTCTCTCTCTAATAGTCTAGGTAGCTTTAATTGGTATTAAATGGCTATTAAATCAAAAAATATAAGTCAAACTTAAATGATTTTTAAGTCAAAAATAAAAAGTCAAATTTAAATGGCTATTAAATCAAAAAATATAAGTTCAACTTAAATGATTTTTAAGTCAAAAAATAAATAGTCCAACTTAAATGATTTTTAAGTCAAAAATAAAAAGTCAAATTTAAATGGCTATTAAATCAAAAAATATAAGTCAAACTTAAATGATTTTTAAGTCAAAAAATAAAAAGTCAAACTTAAATTACTTTTAAGTCAAAAAATAAAAAGTAGGGAGAGGCCTACTTTTGATTTTTAACTTTTTTTAAAGTTATTTTAAAGTTATTTTAAGTTACTTTTAACTTTGTCAAACAATTCCTAACTTATTTTAAGTCACTTTTGACTTATTTTAAGTTATTTTTATATTTGTCAAACACTTTTAAAAATAAAACACTTACCTAAAAATAGATTTGACCAACTTTTAAGAGCCCGTTTGGACTGGCTTAAAAAAGTACTCCCTCTGTTTAAAAAAAATGACTTAGTTTCCTTTTTAGTCTGTTTAAAAAAGAATGACCCCTTTCCTTTTTGGAAACACTTTAACTTCAACTTTCCACCTGACATGTTTAAGGTCACAAGATTAAAATTATTTTGGTATACTTGACATAATTTTAATTTAAACCACAAGATTAAAAAGTCTTTTTTCTTTTCTTAAACTCTGTTCCAAGTCAAACTAGGTCATTCTTTTTTAAACGGAGGGAATAGCTTTTAAGTTAAAAATAAAAATTCAAACTTAAATAACTTTTAAGTCAAAAAATAAAAAGTAGGGGCGACCTACTTTTGATTTTTGACTTATTTTAAGTCATTTTAAACTTATTTTAAGTTATTTTTTACCTTGTCAAACACTTTCCAACTTATTTTAGGTCATTTTTAACTTATTTTTAAAATTATTTTTTATATTTGGCAAACACTTTCATAAGTCAAAAATTGGCTTAAAAGTTGATCAAAGTTAGATTTGACCAACTTTTAAGTCAATTCAAACACCCTATAATAAACTATAAATAATAAAAGGGAAAAGGGTCAAATATGCCCCTAAACTATTCGAAAAGGTTTGGATATTCCCTCCGTTTAAAGTTTGGCTCACTCATGCTCTCGCCGTCCAACTTTTCGCACAGATATGCCCTTTTGGGCATTTGTTGGTCTGCTGGACATATCCATCTCATTTTCTATTTCTTTAAATGCCACATGGAATTGCCATGTCATTTTGACCTACCACATGACATTTATATGAAAATGGAAAGGGATCAATTATGCCCCTAAACAATTTGGACCCATAAACACCTATTTCGACCCATAAATCAACCACCTTTTAAATAAACTACCCGACCCATTTTTAACAATTTTGTTTAAATTTATATTTTTCTCGGTAAATCCCGAAAATGAGTAATTGATTAATAAAAAATAGGAAAAATATGAAAAAAATAATATAATTAACACCAAAAATTCACAAATAAATATAGTAACCTTATATTCAACAATTTTTTAATTTTTTTTCCCGATAATTCCCGAAAATGAGTAATTGATTAAAGTCAACAATTTCAACAATTTTTTTTAATTTTTATTTTTTTTGGGCAGATCCCAAAAATGAGTAATTTATTAATAAAAATAGGAAAAAAATGAAAAAAAAACATAAAATTTACGCCAAAAATTCATGCCCAAAATCAAGAGAATCGTGTCGGGAATCAGCAACAACTTGTAAACAATTGGATCACCGAGTAATATCGTGTGCGCCCAATCAGACCCCCGGTAAATGGGTAGCACTTGGCGCAACATGCCAACAGTGTGCCCAATCAGACCCCCAGTAAATTGGTGTCTGGCGCGACGCGCCAATAGTGCGCCCAATCAGACCCCTGCAACCACGGCCTTCAAGTTTTCAGAGAAAATCATCCATGTGCGGAGGAACACACTACGGAAAGAGAAGACTTCATGCTAAAATGGTAGATTAAAGTCTTAAGGTTTTTTTAACAATAAAAAAATAAAGAATGTTTTAATTAGTTTCGAAACATTAAAGAATGATTCTTTTTTATGGATCAATTTTTAAATTTAACTTCCACATAATATGTTTAATACCACAAGATTAAAAAATATTTTGATATATATATATATATATCTTTAGTTTAAGATCATAAAAAAATAAAACTTTTTTTATTAAAAAAATAGAAATAACTTGAATCTCAGATATAAAAAAATAATTAAAGTTTAGGCATCCAACTTTTTTTTGGCTTTAGACCAAGCTTGAGCCATTACTGTTCCCCAGTCGCTAGCAACCGGCCTCAACAGCATCAGCCAGCAAAAAAACGTAACCAGGCCGAAAGAAATTGCCAAATATAATGCAGTATCTAATGTCAAGTAGGTAGAAAACATATGAGCTACGATAAAGTTCCCCAACCATCCAAATGCTTCCATTGCTCTGACAAAATTTGGAGAAACTATAGCTTGGCCAACATATACATTCAAAATAGGGACATAACGCTTGAAAATGCAAAATGCCACAATGCCGTGAAAAAGTAAAGCAGCCAGAAACCATACAACTTTTTCTTTCCGTGTCAACGGCATGTCTACCGGAGTTTTGCTTTTGGGAGACTAGAAATTTTTGAAATTTTTTTGCTTGTGTTTGAAAAAAGTCCTGATCCTACCCTAAGGTATAAATTGAACGGAAAAGGGTAAGGTTCAAAAATATCCTCCATCTATTTTTTGGTCTAAAAATACCCTTTATTTTTGCTTTCGGTTTAAAAATACTCCTCCTTTCACCTTTTGGTCTAAAAATACTCTCAACCCAAATTCAATTGAATTAAATTCTTTGACTAATTAATTGTTTTGAAAGATAATTTTTTATTTATTCAAATTCTTAATATTAACTCATCTCAAAATATTAAAAACTTATCAAGTCTAATTATATTTAAAATTAAAAAAAATTCTTACGTTATCAAATATTTTAGTAAAAGGAGTAAAAAAACGACAAAATTTGACCAAAAAAACGACCCACTTTTTTTATGTCTTATTTACCGTTGTCACTGACCCAAAATAATAATAATAATAATAATAATATAAAAAAAAACTCCCTTTTCTCTATTTAGAAGAATCAGTGATCCAAAATAAGGACACCCATCACGAAATTTTGAAAAAAAATAAGTTTTTCTTTGTTTCTTACTTACGGTTACTAATCATATCTAAAATCCTAAATATTAGCTACGTATATAATTAGTCAGATTTTGTCTTTTCCTTTATTCCCTGTTACTAAAAATATTGACAACATAACAATTTTTTATTTATTTTTAAATATAGTTAGACTTAAATAATTTAAATATTTTGGATGAACTAATATTAAGAATTTAAATAAATAAAATATTATCATTAAAACAAATAAAAGAATTAGCTAACTAGTAAAAAGAATTCAATTCAATTTGGATTAGGGTGTTTTTAGACCAAAAGGTGGAGGAGGAGTATTTTTTAACCAAAAACAAAAGTGAAGGTATTTTTAGACCAAAAGGTAGATGGAGTGTATTTTAAAACCTTTTTCAATAGGTTAAGGGTATTCTTGACCCTTTTCCCTAAATTGAATGATTGCGCGTAAAGTTCTTTATGCATGTTATTAAGAAAACAATCTAGATTTAGGCGGGTCATTCGATATTGTATGAGTGCTAGAATTTCTAAAATCTTGTCTCATCTAAATGTTCTTATTCGTGACAATGATATTGTATGTATTGACAAGCTTAAGGTGGATAGAAATGTCTTTCACATTTTAGCCTCTTTAGCCAAGAATATTGGAGGGTTGACTAACAGTAAAAATATGTCGAGTATTGAAAAGTTAGCAATGTTCTTAAATATTTTGGCTCATCACGAGAAGAACAAGTTTGTCAAAGTTGATTATATTAGATCGGGGTGGAGTGTAAGTCGAACCTTTAATGAATGTCTAAGACCTATTCTTAAACTAACTCCAGTGTTACTTGTTAAACCTAATCCGGTGCTAGAAGATGATACTGATGATCGATGGAAATGATTTAAGGTAGGTAAATTACAATCTAACATCTGATTTACTACAAACAAACTTGAAATATTATGGTGAAAGTTATTTTTATTTTTAATAGTCCTTTAGTATTTAGAGTTGAATTTATCTTATAGGGTTGTCTTGGTGCATTGGATGGTACTTACATTTCCATTATAGTTGAAGCAATATATAAGCCAAGATACAGAACACAGAAAAGAGATATAGCAACTAATGTCTTGGGGGTTTGTGATAGAAATCTCAACTTCATTTATGTATTACCTGGTTGGGAAGGATCAGCTGCTGATGGTCGCATATTGCGAGATGCTGTTGTACGAAGAAATGAGTTGAAAGTACCTCAGGGTATACTAAATAATAGGTAGACTCTTATCTATTTCTACTACATCAAAATAGAATAATATTTAAAATGATTATATTATTGTTTACATTTTTAGGTAATTATTATTTGTGCGATGGAGGATATACAAATGGAAATGGTTTTTTGTCTCCCTACCGAGTATATAGATATTGGCTAAAGGATTGGCAGGGTGACAATCCATCACCTCAATGTCGAGAAAAGCTCTTTAATATTAAGCATGCTAGCGTGCGTAATGTTATTGAAAGAACATTTGGACTATTAAAAGGACGTTGGGGAATTCTTAGAAGTCATTCGTGGTACTCGGTTAAGGGTTCACAATAGAATTATTAGTGCATGTTGTTTGATACACAATTTCATTCGAAGAGAGATGGAAGCTGACCCCTTAGACGTGGAAATGGAATTCCACATGGAGAATCAACATGAAAATATTAATACAATTGAAGCATCTGATGAGTGGACCACTTGGAGGGATGAACTAGCTCAATCTATGTGGAATGAAAGATTGGGAAATCACTCTTTATAATTTTAAACTATGTGGTCACTTTTGGTGTGCTTATGCACTTTTGTTTTTGGTTTTCCATTCACTGTAAAATGTAATAGCTTTTATTATTTTGTAAAAACGAATGGTCAATCTTTTGTATGGCTCACATTGTTGTTTGTACAGACAAATAGTGAATCTCAATGTATGTCTATTATTTTTTAATATAACCGCACTGACGGTATTCTCATCCGATCACATTTTACCAAGAATATTGACAGAAGTCGAACTTTAACTAAATTTCCAAGTTAAAAGGTCTAATTGCACAAACTCAAAATGAAAGCTTCGAAACCCAAACCAACCATCCTACTAGACTAAAAATGACCTTTCGGAGCTAACCGAGCTGACGTAATTCTCATTTCATTTTTAGTTTGTGCAATTAGGAGTTTTAACTGTGATGTTGTGGCCAAATGGTTTTCCAACTGTTCTCAAATCTGCCAAGCATATTTGTGTCATTAGTTGCTCAAAGTCCAACTTCAGAATCCATAACAGGATTACTATTCAATTGCCATTCACTCATTAGAATTGCATTAAATTTCCATAACTTACCAAAGGACAGATAAATTTATTATTACCTCCAATGTTGACCATTTCAATTGTGTATAGTAGATAGATAGCTAACTGTAACCATTTATCAGAATCACTTTATTTGCATTCCTTACTTGACAGTGCATTAGTTGCTCATTAAAATGTTAATATGTTACTTTCACGAACTATCAATCCAAAGAATCCAAAACCCCGTCTTTATGACAATTACTATAATTTGCCTGTCATGTCCAAATTGTGAATCATAAGTTAGTATAAATTGTGATTTTTTACATTCTTACAGATTAAAATTTGCAGTCCCACTAAAAGAAGGTCTAACATGTCTCAAAAAATGGCAAGGGTGTGGACTCAAGAAGAGGAATTCACTCTGGTTGATGGATTAAAAAAGTTGTGTGCTAATGATTGGAAAGAAGATAATGGAACCTTTAAACATGGATATTTGATGGAACTGGAACAACACATGAATGTTTGTCATCCTAATTGCGGATTGCAAGCTCTACTACATATTTTTTCAAAAATAAGAGGGTGGAAAAAGCATTATATGACCATATCGTTGGCAAAAAGTCGAAGTAGCTTAGGATTTCGATACATCAATGGAACTATCTTGGTTGACGATCCAAAAGCTTGGGATGACTTCATAAAGGTGATTTACAATTGTTTAAATTATTAGTAAACTAAAGCTAGTTAATTATATTTTCTCTCGGTGAATATGATTTCTGTCTTTGGAATATTATTAGTTACTTCATATACTTGTTTCTTTTTTTTTCTTAGGTTGATCTATATGCCAAGTCAATGACATTTAAGAAATGGCCATTATTTGCTGATTGGGAAGAAATATCTCTCAAGGATGGAGCTACTAAATAATCTGCTGAGGGGACATAAGTTGGTGTTCAAGATTAATATTTGATAACTCGCTTGTCGAACAAATTATTCTAATCACAATTCATGATACAATATAATAATAATGAGAAGAAAATTCAAAATAAACTTAATAAAATTGTGAAATTCATATCAAACCTCATCATCAAAATATACCATTGTTTTAATATGTTCAGGGCTTCAGTCCTATATATTGAGCAAGAACATTTAAGAGTTTTAATTATATAAAATCACCGATCAAAAAGGAAAAAATAGCAATCATTAAAAGATGCACATGAAGATGAAGTACTTAATAAAGTATTAGTATCATTGACCCTACTAAGTAGGATTTCGTGCAAAAGATAGAACGATAAAAACTCTTTCTAAATTTTGTCAAGCCTACCTGCTCATTTGTTTCAAATTAGAGTTTATATTTAAGATCACACTTTTAAGATGCGTGTGGTAAAATATTTCAAATTCAATATGTCACGCCCCGAGCCTACACCCTGGGCGAGACTGACACTCGAAGACCATTGCTGGCCCCAAGCGAACCCTTGGCCTGACTTACTTAACTCAACGGAAGACAATATTCATACTTATAATGATAAATAACACTTAACTGAACTGAATAATAAAATTACTGAGAATGTTTAAAGGTTAAACATTCAACTTGGACAAAAGTGGCAACCCAAGTCTTAACAATAAGAAATGATAATGAAAAAGACTCAAAAGACTAACATCTGACTGTCTATGAAGCCTCTAAAACAACTGAGATGGATGT
>NW_006238946.1:2786041-2832677 GCF_000226075.1 Solanum tuberosum
CTATAGTGATGATACAGCGATCTACCTCACGCTGCCAGCGCATCCTATACCTGGCCAAAGGTATAAGACCTAAACTACTAAGTGGATATACTAGTCTATTATGAAAAGGGTTCATCTAAAAAGTATGACCCTTTTCTACCCATGATGGCTACATGATTTTATGGAGACGTGAGTTATCTGAACTCAGGCTCGCCCCCAATTCGGTGCTCAATACTACTCCCAAAATATACTAGCTAGTGCTCAAAAACTTAGCTCAAAGGCTATCTTGGAAATCTCAGTTTCCCTTCTTGCTTCATTTAGAAAGCTATAACTCTTTTCTGAAAACTATCCCGAAGGCTCTTTGGAAATCTCAGTTTCCGTTCTTATTTAAATGTAAAAACATTTTTTTAATCTCTTTGGAAATACATAGTCCCCATATACTTCTTTGAAGAAAAGAACTTCAACTCTACTCTTTACTGAACTCAAAACTTAAAACAAAGTTAAAACATTTGCGAAAGACTCTTGGAAAACTTCAAGAACTTATCTTAACTTGACTATTAACTGATCTTGACTTGACTCTTAACTGATCCTTGAATTGAATTATGGATTCAAGGATTAAAATTTGGGTTTGGAAGGATCTCATGTTGTTTAGGAATGATTTTAGATAGCTAAACATGAGAACAGACCAAAAATAAAGATTTGAAGGTAAGTCCGCGACGCGGAGGCATAATTAAATTTTGGTTCCGGAAACGTCTTTTGAGGCAGAACACCTCGTGTCAGCTCCACGACGCAGAGCAGAATTTTTCAAAACTGGGCACTAGGCGCGTGGCCACCCTCTAATTTTGTCTGACGAAATTTCTTCTTCGTTTTCCAATCCCAATTCACCCAAACTCGGTTCTTTTTCTCAAATTTCTTTTAGATACAGATACCCAAAAATTGTACCTAAGAACCTAACTCAAAACGACCCTATGATGTGACGTAACAAACTTAGAAACTTCCTAACTCAGTCAAATTCAAGAACAATATTTGAATTCAAGAATAGATATCAAGATCATCAATTATTCAAATGCTTTTCAGACGAATCCAAACTGAAATAAATATGCTTGGCACGTGGAAGAACGATCCCAACGTTATGAGAGCCTCACATACCAGGTAGAAGTAAACCATTGGCGAAACACCAACTTTCTTGATCGATCTTGATGAATTTGCCCTTTTCTCCTTCTTCTATTCTCTTCCCCTTTCTCCTTAGCCCTAGCGTGAAATTCCAAATTCTAAAACTGACTAAAATCTGATTTGACCCATATTAAACTCCTAAAAAACGGATTAAAATAATAGGGCAATGAAAAGACTAAAAATACCCCTTAAAAATTCCGGATTGGACATTTCCTTAATCCAACAGCCCAACTTCCAAAGGGAATAACTCACTCATATGAACTCAGAATCGCGTAAACTTGGCGGCGTTGGAAAGATCATTCCAAGGGCTTTCCAATCATATCTGGAATCACACATAACTCATCCTGAGCTAGGAATTATAGCCGTTTGAAGTTGACCAAAAACTCACTTTAACTTACTTAAAAATTTCCAAATTTCCTCATTCTTTCCAAAAGTAACTATTTCCAGATTTTAAACTTCCTTCTAGTTCTTTCTAGTTGCGAGATGTTACACATACGCTGACCCACAGCTCTAAAACAGCAACTTGAAATATAGCATGAAAGATAACTATCCCTACAGTCCACGCAAAAAATGGCAATCACCGCTGAAGAAAGCGACAAATAAAGCATAGTATCTAGCCTCAAGTAACTAGTAATGGTATAACCTATGATTCCATTAATCAAGTCACCAAATCTTGTTCTAGTTGTTTAAATGAGAAAAAAGAAGAAGAAAATACTCGTTTAGTTTAGTTGAAATGTGAAAAAGATAAACCAAAGTCTATGTGAGAAATATTACGAAGCATGACAGCCAAAAGTCCATATATATATATATATATTGACTTCACTTTGAGATAACAATTTTATAAATATTAAGTCATTAAGGTTTGTGGCTAAGATCCAATATAGGGGTCCTTTATCAAGATAAAGAAATTACATGGTATATAATGTTAGCGTAATTTACGTTATACATAAAAAAAAGTTATTCTAGTATATTATTTGCATCTATATTCTTTTTACAAAGAAAATTCCAACTTACTTGAAACGTGGCTCCAAAAAAATAAAAATAAAAATTGACATCCATTTCTTTGACTTTGTTAGAATATTCTTTTTTTTTCTTTTTTACATAAAAACGATTACTAATATTGTTATTTATGAATTTTTTTGTCTTTTTTTCCCTTTCTAGTATGGGAAATTCATCAACTTTTGTGTTTTTTTTAATTAACAACAATCTAAATTGTTTATTTAATATGCCATGTTAGATATGCTTTACAATTGGTTAATCGTTTCCCCCTTTTATTATAAGTATATAAAGTATAAAAATTTCAATTACACACTTTTAATTTAAATTTTAGAATTCTATTTACATGTATTTTTATTTATCTACTAGTAATTTAAGTTAATCATATAAAAGATTTCATCTCTTTAGTCATACACATCAACCTCAAGTAAAAAATGCTCGAACTTTTACGACTTATCAAGGCGAATGCAATATAATTAAATAACACGATATAATTACATGGTTAACTTAACTATTAATAGATAAATAAGAACGAACACACACAAAGATAAAATCCAAAATTTAACTGAAAATGTTCTATCACAACGTTTTATTAAGAAATAGAAGTGTTCAACTAAAACAAAACTTAAATTGATGTCTGAATGAAAAGACTAACTATATATTAAGTCATTAATTACAATTAACCAATAATTATTTACTACATGTCATATTATGTATATATTTATTGATATGATGTAAATACTTCGTCATATTTTATTGTATTATTTTTTTAAAAAAAATCATTATGGTTTCATTTTTTTCCCACCAAGTTAAAAAGACTATTTTACCCTCCTTCAAATATCTTTGTTTTGGTAAAACTCCTTCCCCATATCTTCAGGAACATTCTTAGTTATCTGCCTCGGAACCTCCGAATTTTATAATCTTATAGGTAGAAGTGAAGAAAAAATCAGTAAAATTTCTGAGAATTTGAGGTAATATTGTATTGTGATTATATATGATATTTTCTTGAATTTTTTATTGATTTCTTGATTATTTTCTTGTGCCATTTTGGTGTAATTTGTCAATTTTATGTAGAATTTTGCTATATTTGATGTTCTTTGTCTGTGTTAGGCTAAAGGGGGGGTTCTTGAAAAATGAAAAGAAGAATAAAGTTTGAATCTTTTCATTTGATTATTCAATTAAAGGCTGTATTTACCACAAAGAAAGTTAATTTATTTAAGGGGTTAGCTTGATTTGTGAGTTCTTTAGATAACAAGAAAGACAGAAATAATAAAAGTACTATGCTGGTGGGAGGTAGTAAGTAGTTGTGGCGTGCAAGCTGGTCCAGACACCACAAAGAATGTTCATTTCTTTAAGGCAATGTGTTCAAGCTTGTTTGGTAGATAGGGTTACCTGATACCTATGTTGGTGATACCTATGTTGGTGGGAGGTAGTAAGTACCCGTTGAATTAATCGAGATGCGTGCAAACTGGTCCAGACACCACAAAGAAAGTTAATTTATTTAAGGCAATGTGTTCAAGCTTTGTTTGGTGGATAGGGTTACCTGGTATCTATGTTGGTGGGAGGTAGTAGGTATTTGTGGAATTAATCGAGGTGCGTGCAAGTTGACCCAAACACCACAAAGAAAGTTAATTTATTTAAGGCAATGTGTCCAAGCTTTGTTTGGTGGATAGGGTTACCTGGTACCGATGGTAGTGGGAGGTAGCAAGTACCTGAGGAATTAGTCGGGCTGCGTGCAAGTTGGTCCAGACATCACGATATTAACAAAGAAAGAGGATATCCCATTCCCAGCAGCCTTAACTTTGGGAGAATTCTCTCTCAGCTGTTAGTCCTTTTAGGATTTCTGCAAAGCTGTTCAATTACACTTCGAGGGTATCTCACGCGAATTGTTAGGACGCGTGTGTCTACTTGTTCAACTTTATACAGTTAAGTGTATACAGTACATACCCCAAAGTTGGAAGGCATAGATATTAGTTGATGCCAAGTTAAAGGGAAACGTTTATGTATTATGTCTAATATGAATGATATAGTTACACTTATGGAATCTGTCATCAATCTTTCAAAATTGCTGATGCTGTATTTTTCCTGTCTTTTGTGCTGAGCTGAATAGTTGGCTTATATGTTCTACTGGTGTTCCGTTCATATGAGAAGATTTAATACAGTTGTTTGCGAACGTAAACATTTCAAAAAGTGTCTTCTATAACTTGATTTGGATAATAAATGTATGACCTTGGATGCATTGTTTGTTAAACATCTTATTTGACTATTTTTCTTTGTTAGGCTCAAACTCCTTTTCGATGATTTTACACTAGTTGGAAATTTTTTTCTTTCTTTTTCCCTGGTTTAGGGGGGCTCGTGAAGCAATGACCACCCTTTTCTTTTAATTTCTTCGACAAATCTTATTAACAACCGAAAATAGCCTTTGCTGGTTTCTAAGAGTAAAGTGTTGAAGTGTCCCTTTGGGGACATCCGATGAAATTGGAACAATAAGAGAAAATGCTTAAGTAGATCATTATACTGTGTTTGGTAGAAATGTGTTTAGAACATGTTTTGAAATGTAAAAAGTAGAATAAGTAGTTGGTAAGATATCAAAATTAAATATAAAGCAGAATTATTAGTGTATATTAATTTTAACTGTTGAAGGGAGAAATATTTCATTTAAGGAAGGAGGTCGAGTTCTCTTCGAGGAACTGAGATGGTTAGAAGATCAATTTTATTGGTCAGAGGGAGAGTTTATTTCCAGGTTGTGTGACACCAAGTAATCAGTTGTCCATCTATTCATTGTGGTTTGCAATTAATATTCATCGATTATCAGTGAATTTTCTCCTATGTATGTTCTAAAATCCCGTCTTACAATGCATAGAAGAATTAATGTCAACGATCCTTTTTGCAGTGGGTGAAATGGCAGCAGCATCAGCAACTACTCTCTCAGTTGGTTCCGCTACATCCTTTGGCTCCATAGCGAGCCCAAAATTACAATCAAAAGCCTTCATTGTGAAATACAATACCAGGAACTACCTTAGGAATTTCAGTGGCCTTAAGGCAGAGGCATTTGTACGATGTGAATCCGAGTCGTCATTTCTAGGAAATGAAAGTGTTGCAGCTCTTCGACAATCCATTACTCCTAAAGCCCGAAACGAAAAGCAGAGATCTTGGAACCATGTTCAGCCCCAAGCATCTTATAAAGTGGCTGTTCTTGGAGCCTCTGGCGGTATAGGCCAGTCTCTAGCTCTTCTGATTAAGATGTCGCCGCTAGTATCATCGTTGCACCTTTATGATATTGCAAATGTCAAAGGAGTCGCAGCAGATCTCAGCCATTGCAACACTCCCGCTCAGGTTTTTGACTTTACGGGAGCTTCTGAGTTGGCCAATTCTTTGAAAGGTGTAGACGTAGTTGTCATACCAGCTGGCGTTCCGAGAAAGCCTGGTATGACACGAGACGACTTGTTCAACATTAATGCTAATATTGTGAAAGGCTTGGTTGAGGCTGTTGCTGACAACTGCCCAGATGCCTTTATCCACATTATCAGCAATCCAGTCAACTCCACAGTGCCGATTGCTGCCGAGGTTCTGAAGCAAAAGGGTGTTTATGATCCTAAAAAACTCTTTGGTGTTACCACCCTGGACGTTGTCAGGGCAAACACGTTCGTCGCGCAGAAGAAAAACCTGAAACTCATAGACGTTGACGTCCCCGTGATTGGTGGGCACGCAGGGATAACAATTCTGCCTTTGCTGTCAAAGACAAGACCATCAACTACTTTCACCGCAGAAGAAGTGCAGGAACTAACCGTGAGGATCCAAAATGCTGGGACCGAGGTCGTTGAGGCAAAGGCTGGAGCAGGATCTGCAACACTGTCAATGGCATATGCAGCAGCTAGATTTATCGAATCCTCACTTCGTGCCCTTGATGGTGATGCTGATGTTTACGAGTGTTCTTACGTGCAATCTGACTTGACGGAACTTCCATTCTTTGCATCAAGAGTTAAACTAGGAAGGAATGGCGTCGAGGCTTTGATTTCATCTGATCTCCGTGGATTAACTGAGTATGAACAAAAGGCATTGGAAGCTCTAAAGCCAGAGTTGAAAGCTAGCATTGAGAAAGGGATAACTTATGCTCAAAAACAAACAGTGACTGCTTAGAGGAGAGTTTAATTTAGATAAATTTTAGGAAAGATTATCAACATTACAATTTTGTACGGTTCAATTTACTAGGTCCTTCATTCTTTTTATTGGTTTGAACTCAACTAGTGTTTTGTTATTGCTTCCTTTTCATCTCTACTTGAGTCGAGGTTTATCAGAAACAACCCTCCTACCCCTTGTGAGGTTAGGGGTAAGGTGTTCGAAAAAGCACCGCCCAAAGGTGCTCATTGAGTCGGTCCTCCGGTGGCTAAAAGTATCTCCGAACACTTTATCCTTTTCAGACTTTTTCGACTTTATGTTAAAAAAAATTAATCATTATCCTACAATTTAAAATTTCATATATGAAAGTCTAGAATAGTTATTGGTGACTATTTTTGGAAAACAAAAATCTTTCTTTATACTCCCTCCGTCCCTATTTACTTGTCCATTTTGACAAATCAAGAAAGGACAAAAAAAAATTTCCTATTATACCCTCATTTAAACTTCTTGAAAATTTAAACTTCCCCCAATATTGATTAGTTATCTTGAATAAATTTATTTTGGAATCATAATTAATAAGGGCAAAATTGTAATTTCACTATCCTAATCATTGTTGCCTTAATATGTGTCATTTTTAAAGTGGACAACTAAATAGGGATGGAGGGAGTATTAATCAACTTGGATGGGCCCCACTTAAATGAGGGCAATTGTCAACCGTTAGATCTTGGAAGATAGGGCCCACTCTATACCCTTTTAACGAAGAGGAGTTCAACTGTCACCCGTTTTGGCGGGAAAGCGTTATGGAATTATGGGCTTTGATACAAAAATACCCTTACTTTTGTGACCAAATGACAGATATAATTGTGTATATATATGATGTATAATTATGTATTGGAGATG
The DNA here is from genome assembly GCF_000226075.1 of Solanum tuberosum. Classification (NCBI taxonomy): domain Eukaryota; kingdom Viridiplantae; phylum Streptophyta; class Magnoliopsida; order Solanales; family Solanaceae; genus Solanum; species Solanum tuberosum. The sequence continues at coordinate 2,793,209 of NW_006238946.1, forward strand.
TATATACATGATATATTTATATAGGTTATTTATACAATATTTACAAATATGTATTATTTTTCAGTTTCGATCAACTTACATCTCCTCTAAACAATTTCGAATATCAGATATGAACTGCTCTCGATGCTTCGAGTCTTTTAATATATTATTCACTCGAGACAATTCACATTGTGGCACATCAAATTTTAAAATTGAGCTTTGAAGAAGTTTTAATGGCTTAACATGGAGTTATTTAATTTGGATAAACTTAAATCTCCTCTAAACCGTCCCAAATTTTAGATATGAGCTCCTCTCAAATTTCGAGTGTTTTGGCATATTATTCACCCGAAACGGTTCACGTTTACGACATGTAAAATGTAAAAATGAGTTTTGAAGAAACTTTAATGGTTGAAAGCAACGAATAAGAACAAAAACTTGAATGACGGCAAGCAGCGAAGAAAAAGGAAGACAAGAATAAAATTAGTGAAAAAAAAAGTAAGCAGAGAAATGAAATGCAATTTTGTATTTGTTATTTGTTTTAGGTCACGATAATTTGAATTCGCACTATAAAGTCCCATTTTAAAGTCGAAATGATCCTAACAAAAAATAATTCCGAAAATTTAAACTTAAAACTATTGATTAAAAAAAATTACTTATTAGTAAGGTTTATTTTGCTGAGTATATACCTTATCATCTTCTTTTTTTTCCATTCATCATCCAAAGAAAGTAATTGATTTCATGTAATTTATATATATCCTTTACTAAAGTTTTTCTTTTTCATTCTTATTTCTTAACCCTTTTACTTCAATTTTGTCTTTGTACATCACATTTTCTACATTTTCTTGAATTGCCATTGAAAAGAAGAGCACCATAGAATTAGGAAACTTTTCAAAAAAATACACATAATTAATTGAAACATTTTTTACTAAAACAAATCGATCTACGATTTTAATTTGACTTCATCTTGAGTTTCTGATCTGAATCGTAATATAAGTTTTAAAAGTTCTTAAATTAAAGGAACTAATTTGAGCATATTAATGCTATTACATCTATCCTTGCTCATAAATTAAAAATCAATCCGAGCACAAGGTAGTATTATATTTATCTTTGCTAAAAGATTGAAGAGGAGGTATTTACCAAATTAGTATTGGATGTCACAAAATTAACACTAGCCGAAGAAATTAAAGACTTACCGTCACAAAATTAAATTATAAGGGCTGTAACGTTGCATTTGAAACCACTAAAGCCTAGATTGAACTTAAAATACTCAAAATAAAAATCAGATATAAAATTGTTAAGTTTGACTATCAAATTTTAAGTTTTGATGTGATACTTATATTATTTAGGGTAAAGAGGAGGTACTATATTAACATTCTCTTTGTGCGAATTGGATGAGCTAAAGTGTCATAAATACAAGAAGCAAAATAAACTATGCATACAATAACTATTATAATTAAATATTTTGAAAAAAAATAAAATATTTTAAGTTTACCATCACTAAGTTAAGAAGCCCAAGAATGGAGCAATAATATATAATTTTAGATATTATTAAGTATATTTTGTATTTAACTATTATATTTGATTATTTATTCCAAAATAATGGTATTAGTTGTTTATTTCAAATTAGATGGTTTATGATATTTTTATACCATTGAAATGTTGTTCACTAATTACATGATTTGTTTCTTTTAATTTCATAAGTTCTTTTTTGTTTTTAATACATTGCGTGCAGCCCTGCACATATCAAAATATCTGTAGTATAGTAGGGTGTATATCAGCTAAGTGGTTCGTATTTTTAAAATATCAAATCAAATTAATTGTGATAAATTCTTAAATTTATAAATCAGTAAAATTACTAAAAAATAATTTTTTAATCTCGATTTTACGATCTTTTTTTTGGGAGTGGGGTGGGTTTCAGATTCCCCCTATAAGTTCTTCATATAAACGACATAAAAAAGGCGTAGCATTAAATCTACCTCGCCTTTCAAGTGTTTGAAACCCTTCAGTTGAACACTAAATGGAAATCTATTCCGATACTTATTAACGAATAGAATATCTATACTAGCACTAGAGACTTTCATTTGATCGAAGGATTTCTTTTGTCTCTTGGGCCTTTCTTTAGTTCTAGTTAAATATAGCTAATTATATTAGATCTAATTAAGGTGTTTCTTAAGAAAATAACATCAAATCTGTGATGAGTGATTACATTGCTTAAATATTCAACAAAAAACATAATAAAATCATATAAACATATGTGGCTAATTAACAAATCATAATGAAATGATTATGAAGTGAAAGTACTAATATAAGAGCTTATTTGGATCGACTTCTTTTAAGTGTTTTTAAATTATAATAGCTTTTAAGCATTTTTTGGGTGTTTGTTTAAATTTTAAAAATGTTTATATACACTTGGTTTTAAGCTAAAATTATAAAATAAACCAAAAATCAATCCAGACATGATCTTAAAGTCATGTTAAAATAAGTATAATTGATAAGTACTCCCTCCGTTTCACAAAGAATGACCTGGTTTGACTTGGCACGGAGTTTAAGTAAATAAAGAAGACTTTTGAATCTTGTGGTCCTAAATTAAAGTTATGTCAAATGTACAAAATTGTCCTTAATCTTGTGGTCTTAAACATGTCACGTGGAAAGCAAAAAGTAAAATGTTACCAAAAAAGGAAAGAGGTCATTCTTTTTTAAACTGACTAAAAAGGAAAGGAGGTCATTCTTTGTGAAACGGAGGGAGTACTTATCAATTATACTTATTTTAACATGACTTTAAGATCATGTCTGGATTGATTTTTGGTTTATTTTATAATTTTAGCTTAAAACCAAGTGTATATAAACATTTTTAAAATTTAAACAAACACCCAAAAAATGCTTAAAAGCTATTATAATTTAAAAACACTTAAAAGAAGTCGATCCAAATAAGCTCTTATATTAGTACTTTCACTTCATAATCATTTCATTATGATTTGTTAATTAGCCACATATGTTTATATGATTTTATTATGTTTTTTGTTGAATATTTAAGCAATGTAATCACTCATCACAGATTTGATGTTATTTTCTTAAGAAACACCTTAATTAGATCTAATATAATTAGCTATATTTAACTAGAACTAAAGAAAGGCCCAAGACATGACTAAATATTTAAAAAAATAAAAAATTATGTATTTCACCGCCTAAACCAATGCAAACTTATTTAATAAATATCCAATATTATTGTCATTTATAGTATTAGAATTGATTCTTTAATTTTGTTAATATGAAATCACATTTATTACTAACACCTTGTTCGGATAATTGTTACCCATTGTATTGTATTTTTATTTGTTGTTACATATATATTATTGCATAATATCGTTTAAATCCATCATTAGATAGTACGAGAAAGTCCTATTTTTATATAATAATTGTTCGTTTGATTGCATCGTCACTTTAATATTTTTTCATTACTTATTATTTAGGGATAAGGATTTGAAAAATACCCCAATTTTGGTTGGATTTGCTGTTGCGATACTAAACTTTCATAAGGACCTATTACCTCCCTAGACTATTAATACCGTGTTTTAAACATATATATTTGCCCACGTGGACATAAAAACAATGCAAAAATTATAAATAGTAATGTGTCCACGTGGGCATGTATATACCTTTTAAAATACACTATTAAATAGTTCAGGGGAGTAAAAAAATACGGTATTAAATAGTCTAGGGAGGTAATAGGTCCTCATAAAAGTTTAGTATCGCAACAGCAAATCCGACCAAAGTTGGGGTATTTTTCAGACCCTTATCCCTATAATTTAATAATCATATTTTATCCTTTACTTTACCTTTTTATAGTTGCTCTATTTCGTATCCAACTTCTCTCGTAGATTTATCATTTAAATTGTAAACATGTGACATTATGTAACGACGTAGAATGATACAATCTATTCAAATGTTGTACTTACTAAAATATAGTATGATACAACACAATATATCTTATCAAACAATATGTAACAACTATTCAAATAAATTATAATCATTTATGGAAAAACTACCAAAATACACAACTAATTCCTTTATCATTTGAAAAAAATTACAAAAATTCATATTCTCGGATGCATCACTTTAAGCGATGTATCGAGACATTGTGTGATGTATCCAAAATCGAGACACGATGTATCAGGACGTTGAGGAATGTATCCGAAATCGAGACGTGATATATTGGGATGCATCCGGATTCCATCAAATTTAAAAGGGAAAAAGGACAAATATACCCCTGAACTATCATAAATGGTATGCAGATACCCTCCGTCATACTTTTTGGACATTGGCGCCCCTGCCGTAAAAAAACTAGAGCATATATACCATTTATACTAACGGACATATGCATGTCATAATCTTATCCACCGACCCGACATTTATTAAATATCGAATCGACGAATAAGATTGAGTCACGTGTCCCTATTTAGTCTTCCGTTAGAGTGAAGGGTATATATGACTCAGTTTTTTTTACGACAGGGGCACCAATGTCCCAAAAGTATGACAGAGGATATCTGCATATCATTTACGTCAGTTAGGAGGTATATTTGTCCTTTTTTCCAATTTAAAAGTACTTTTGTAATTTGGAAAAGAATAGAGATAAAATATAATCAGCTCTTAATACTATGAGATTTATGTAAAATTTCCGTAACAAATAAATATATATGGGATTGAACAATATGCAAATACAACAAAGACAAAAGGGCATTATGGGAATTTTGAAAAAAAATTGATCTCTCTCTCCTTAGACACATTCGTGTTGTGGATTCTCCCTGCATTTTGACGTGAACAGAAGTAACCAACCTTAGAAACCTCAAAACAAAATTCCTGAACAAAACATTAATACAGCACAATCATTGGCATTGTGAAAAGAGAGAAAAACAACCATTTTTCATAGGAAAAGGAAAAGGGAAGATTTACAAAAGGGGTTGTTTTCTTTTCCTTTTCATTCATATTTTTGTGAGAAGAAAAGAAAACAAAATATTGACTGATTGATTTCATACCCCTTACTCATTTTTCTTTCCCATTTTTCATTTCTAAACCCTTACCCTTTCAATTTCTTGTCCTTTTTATTACATCTTCTTGGATTTTTGTTGAAGAGAAGGCCAAAGGTCACACCTTTAAAGGCATTTTGGGGTATTTATTACATAATGAGGTGCATTATGGGTGTTTTAAAGGATAATATATCAATGGTTTTTGTGGGGTTGTGAATTTGAAGGGAAAAGTTGGAGTCTTGATAGGTCTCCATTGTGTTTCTTGAGAAATGGTATGGCATTCTTGAATTCTTTGAAGAATTTCTTTAGTTTGCATGTTGGGTTTTGCTTAAAGTTTTGAGCTTTTCTTGAAATAGTTGACAGTTGTGGTTGGATTGTATGAGTATTGTTTTCTCTTGAAGGAGTATAGAAAGGTGGTAAATTTTGTTTTAGCTAAACTATGAAAGTTTTGAGCTTTTCTTGAAATAGTTGACAGTTGTGGATTGTATGAGTATATATTGTTTTCTCTTGAAGGAGTATAGAAAGGTGGTAAATTTTGTTTTAGCTAAACTATGTGTTGTTCTTGTGAAGGGTTATTATTGCTTCTTGATAGCATAATGGTGAGGTATAATTAAGTGCATATATGTGTTCTAACAACTGGTGGCGAAGGTAGGATTTTTCTTATTAAGGGGTTCAAATTATGAAAAGTGAACACAAGAAGAAACCAAAGAGGTTCAACATCTACTATATATACATAAAATATAATTTTAACCATGTATAAACAATGTAATTTTTCGCCGAAGAGGTTTTGGATGAACCCTTGGCCTTACCTAGGTCCGTCTCGGCTAACAGCTTAAGCTTTTAGACGAGATGAGTACATAATTCGACATGGTTCAATACTCGTCTCCACTAAGTATCAAGAAGAATTTCCACATGTTAGGCACTTGAACAACTTTGGCTTATTCGTTTGGATACAATAGCCATTTAGTTTGTTGCTATTATCTAGTTTCATACATTTTCATGGGAGGGAAATAGAACATATTTTTCAGCAGGTTAAGATTTATTATAAGAGAGTGGTAGTTTTATAGCTGTCCCCATGAAGGTGTACATGTATTTTAACTTGGCCTTGTCCATATTGCTTATTGACTAATGAGTGCATAAGCAACCAAACTTTCATCACTCAGGGAAGACTTTTTTCACTTTCAACTGTCGAGTGCTGCATATGCACCTCCAAGTTAGAGCTTTTTGAAAGATTAAAGCAGCTATCCCTGAAGTTTCTATTTTGAAACAAAATAGAAGTACATGTATGTGTTTTGGCTTTACTCTCTGCAAAGTATTTTTTTCTCCAGGCCTAATAAATAAACTTTGTAAACAAGATTCCATTAGACTGACCTTAGTAGACGCTTCATCTTTCAGCTTTTAAATCATCAGCATATGTTACTGGGAGTCAAATTGGCTTATTCAAGAGTAAAATATGTAGACAAATTTAGATTCCATGTGTAGTATATTTGATGTCTCTTATCTTCTTTTCTTTTCTGATTCTATGTCATGTTCTTTTGTTCTTTTTGCTTATGAAATCTCCTCTCTAGTATATACATCATACTTTCAACGTGCATCGTTCTTTATAAGGCACAAATGATTTTGATGCTGTGACTGAGACTTCCACAATTCTAAATGTTGTACAGAGTGTTTCTGCCAGTGTTGTGGTTGGATCTCATGTATGGGTTGAGGATCCAGAGGTAGCTTGGCTAGATGGGGTCGTTGTTGAAATCAATGGGGAAGAGATCACAGTGGACTGCAACTCAGAGAAGACGGTAAGTCTTACACTAGTATACGCCTTAATTGGCTTACTATTATTTATCATTCAGAGTTCCTTTTTCATTGGCTTTTAAGCTTTAATATTCTGTTTTATCTGTATTGTGTTTAATCAACATGGTTGGTGTCCATGGAGAATAGTTAAATGATAATGTGATTCTTTTTTCTTGTTTCCCGCTACAAAAACTACTATTGTAGTCAATTTTTTTATCTCAGAAGAAAAATTCTTGCCGCAACAGGCAATATTATTAACAAGATTAGATATGGTTATACTGAGTGAAGGTCTGTTCACTATGTTGTTTGTATAGAGCTTTTTGGAAAAGCCTTTATGAGTTAAAAATGGTGTCCATTTTTAGTGTTTGCAGCATGCTTTCTACGGAACTCTGGATTACATCTTTCATTTTTTCTGGTATCTGAATGTGTTCGAAAAATCTCCCTGAATTTCCTTTGTAGGTTACGGCCAATCTATCCAATGTGTACGCAAGAGATACTGACGCGCCTTCTTGTGGCGTGGATGATATGACAAAACTTTCTTATCTGCATGAACCAGGAGTATTGCAGAATTTGCGAAGTCGATATGACATGAATGAAATATATGTAAGAACTTTAAGGACGATTCTTATGCATTTTTCTAATCAACTGTATTTCTTTTTTTATCTTGATAATTTTCTGGCATTAAGGTTTTTTGGTTCATGCTAGTTATGCGGGGAACTATAAAGTAGCGACTGTTTAAGCAGTGAATAATAATAAAGGGTTGGTGCCAGAAAATAATGCAGAGAGTGTTATATAGGGACTGTTTACTTAAAGGGAACTTTTGTCTTAATATAATTTTTCTCTGTATGTTAATAAACATTCTTGTTCCACATTAGAAGGGCTGTTTGGTTCACATACTAGTTATGTGAGGATTATAATGCAGAGATTGTTTATACATGGAATAATAATGAAGGAATTTTATGTGATGAGTAATAATGTTGCAGGTGCATGCGGTGAATTATAATACATGACATATTATCTAGGGACTACTTACTTTAAGGAATTTTTGTTTCAAGTACTTTTATGGACATGTTGCTAATTACGTGTTCTTATTTCTCTTTCTATCTAACATAAAATAATACATAAGTTCCATATAAACTCAGTGCAGATATTATTTAATACTGTCAAGAAAATGTTACGCTAGTTATGTTGGGGATAATATAACAATCAAATGCTGATTAATTATGCATAGATTATTTTCTAATTCCTCCGGCCAAACACTGTATTATTTTATGCAAGATTTTTTTTTTTGGGATAATTTTTGCTAATCCTTTCAACCAAACAATCCCTTAAGTTTTTTTCTTTGTAATATCTTGAATAAACTGGTCGAGAAAGCTAAGATATGATTGGATGCATTCAGACTTACACTGGGAGTATCTTGATTGCCGTGAATCCCTTCAAGCGGTTACCCCATTTATATGCTAAAAGTGTGATGGAACAGTACAAAGGAGTTGCACTTGGGGAGCTGCCCCCTCATCCTTTTGCTGTTGCTGATTCTGCTTACAGGCAAGATTCATGTTTTTCGAGTGGCTTTCAAAATATTAACTTACTATATAATCTTTAACATTGTGCTTCTGAATGCAGGCAGATGATTCATGAGGGGATAAGCCAGTCAATTTTGGTAAGTGGAGAGAGTGGAGCGGGCAAGACAGAAAGCACAAAAATGCTTATGCAATATCTTGCGTATATGGGAGGACGAGCTGCAGCTGAGGGAAGGAGCGTGGAGCAGCAAGTCCTTGAGGTATGGTTAACTTTTGGTAAATTTTCTCTGCTCGACTTTGTTTCAATTAATTTTGCTGTTGGAATCTTGAGATAGCCTCTTTCTTGTCAAGATTGACTTTATAAAATCTGTTCAAAATAAATATGGATCAATCAATCAATCAGCTATACCTCAAAACATTTCTGGATATATGTACATTTTTAACTTTTGCTTGATTCAGTCAAATCCAGTTTTAGAAGCCTTCGGTAATGCTAAGACAGTCAGAAACAACAACTCAAGGTGAGGAGACCAGAAACTTAGATGCTTATTCCTATCATATTGTACATTCTGTTTAACTTATGAATTTTGCTTCGCCAACATGTATTTTGGCAGTCGTTTCGGTAAGTTTGTGGAGCTCCAGTTTGATAAAAGGGGGAGGATATCTGGTGCTGCCATCAAAACATATCTGCTGGAACGATCCCGTGTTTGTCAAGTTTCTGATCCTGAGAGAAATTATCACTGTTTCTATTTGCTTTGTGCTGCGCCACCTCAGGTAATTTCACTGTGCCTTTATGTTTGCAAATGCTTTCTTCTAGTATTTGGGGATCACTTTACCTGTATTAGGATTTACATCATTCTTATTGCTTGCTCCTCTGGATGCAATTTTTCTATTTTCTAATTAAGCACCGTTAATATGTTAACAAAGAAAAGAGAAGTTTTGTGTTTTTTCATTTATTTATTTACTTCTTATTTTTGTTATTTTTGAAGAATTACAAAGTAAGCAATGTGGATGCATCCTCTTGCAATAATACAAAGTAAAGTTGTGTACAATAGACCTAGTGTGGTATGACCGCAGAAGCCGTAGCATTAGCTGCTATGGTCTACTTTTTCAATTTAAGGACTAGTTGTTGATGCCACTACTACTTTAAAGACCATAGAATATTATTGTCTGAACATATTCCATAACAATATGTCAGAGCTTATTAAATAAATAAATGTGACTCCTCTTAAAAGTTAAACCATATAAGCATCTAGATGAGCTATCACATAGTTCAACAAGTTAGGATCATACGATGTTGCTCTAAGTTGGAGCTACTTGTTTCCTTTCCTTCTCTTTTCTTGCAGGATGTTGAAAAATATAAAGTAGGGAACCCAAGGACATTTCATTATCTGAACCAATCAAATTTTTTTGAACTATCTGGAGTGGATGAGTCAGAGGAATACCTGGCAACAAGGAAAGCCATGGATGTTGTTGGGATAAGTCACGACGAGCAGGTATTAGCATCACTGCATTCTTCGATACATGGGTTACTTCATGAGAGTCTCTAGTTTTAATATTCAACTGCAGGATGCTATTTTTAGAGTAGTGGCTGCAATTCTTCACTTGGGAAACATTGAATTTGCAAAGGGAACAGAAACTGATGCTTCGGAACCTAAGGATGATAAGTCTCGGTTCCATCTAAAGATTGCAGCTGAACTATTCATGTAAGTGGTTTCTTCTATTTATAGTCTCCAGATACCCTTGCATTCCTTTTTTTTTTTTTGAAGAAGTAAATTTCATTTTGGTGAAATCTTGTTTAGGTGTGATGAGAAGTCCCTTGAGGACTCCATGTGCAAACGCGTCATGTTCACTCGTGATGAGACCATTACAAAGTCCCTTGATCCAGAAGCTGCAGCTCTGAGTAGAGATGCTCTAGCCAAGATAGTTTACTCAAGATTGTTTGATTGGTTAGTTGAATTCAGGGTGATTAAGTTTTATTGCTTGTTTAGTTGTACCAAACATATTTGACCCAAGACAAATATTGTATTATTGTTCAGGATAGTGAACAAGATCAATAACTCTATTGGCCAAGATCCCGATTCAATTCTCTCAATTGGTGTTCTAGATATCTATGGATTTGAGAGTTTCAAGACAAACAGGTGCTTAACCGGTATGCTTTTGTTTTCATCATTCACAGAGGTTAAGTTCTTGCAGAGTGCTGGATGAAAGTTCTGTTCTGCCATTTTGGATTTTTGGAATTGAATGTTCATTTTCCTCTCTGATCCAACTTAACCATAATTTTTTTCTCTATCAACATCTGCCTCTTTTACCGGATTTATCTTGGATACGGTTTATTGTGCCTGCTATATTTATTGCTGCCTATACACACATTCTGATTCTTAAAGCACTTTAGGTGTTGAGTTCACATTTAGATGAGTAGCCTTAAAAAGTATTCGTGGTAGTTTATTCAATTTGCTTTTTGGTGCTCTTTCTTTGGTTATGATTATTGATTTCTTCTATGCAGTTTTGAGCAATTTTGCATTAATTTGACCAACGAAAAACTGCAGCAACATTTCAACCAGGTTTGTGTAGTCATTCATTTGATAGTCTCTCATAGCTGAGAAATGTTAATATAAATACTAAAACCTTTTATTGTTCCCTTTGCCAGCATGTTTTCAAGATGGAGCAAGAAGAGTATACCAAGGAGGAAATTGACTGGAGTTACATAGAGTTCATTGATAACCAAGATATTCTTGATCTTATAGAAAAGGTGATGTAGATCATGAAATATTTTATCACCATCTTTGACTTTTCTCGAAAAAATGTACAGAGCAAGATTTATTGGCAGAAAATGGGACAAGAGCATATACAAGTGTATACAGATAAAGAGTTCTATACAAAGTAGATCTTTCTACCAATTATATTTAATCATCAATGCATGTCAAATTGTCTTATGGTGGTTACATTACTATTTGATGCACTTCTTTCCTCCACAGTTATTCTGGTAAAAAAGGAAAACAATATGTGTGCTTTTATCATCATTTTTCTGTGATGTCATAGATTTTAAATTTTATTGATATGTTTTGGTTGCACTTGAGCCGAGGGTCTTTTGGAAACAGCCTCTCTACCTCCACGAGGTAGGGGTAAGGTCTGCGTACCCTCCCCCAGACCCCACATAGTGGATTTCATTGGATATGTTGCTGTTGTTGATGTATTGATATGTTTTGGTTGCACTTGAGCCGAGGGTTTTTTGGAAACAGCCTCTCTACCTCCACGAGGTAGGGGTAAGGTCTGCGTACCCTCCCCAGACCCCACATAGTGGATTTCATTGGATATGTTGCTGTTGTTGATGTATTGATATGTTTTGGTTCCATTTTGCCATGCTTATGTTCTAAATACTTTGTTTCTTTCAGAAACCTGGGGGGATTATTGCTCTTCTTGATGAGGCTTGGTATGCAGGCACTTCAATTCTTTAATTTACTCTAATTTTTCTTTCTCTTGGTATAATTGTCAAAATTAATCACAAAACTCATTGGCTGTGGTGTTTACTACTTATGTGGCTCATCTGCCAGTATGTTCCCAAGATCAACACATGAGACCTTCGCTGAGAAGCTATATCAGACTTTTAAAGATCATAAGCGGTTCAGCAAGCCAAAGTTGTCTCGGACGGATTTTACTGTTTGCCACTACGCTGGTGATGTAAGTACGGAAACTAGTTCTTCAAGATATCTTTTACATCACAGAATGAGGGTTATGCAATTATTACCTAGAAAAGCAAGTGTCACTCAAAGTTGTTTTGACTTCTTTCATGTCAGGTCACGTACCAAACTGAGTTCTTTTTGGATAAGAACAAGGATTATGTAGTTCCAGAGCACCAAGCAACACTTATTGCTTCAAAGTGCCCCTTTGTTTCTGGCTTGTTTCCACCTTTACCTGAAGATTCTTCTAAACATACCAAGTTCTCCTCTATTGGTGCTCGATTTAAAGTATGTTTTCCTCTAGCCTTTGATCAACCTTTTTAAATTATTGCTTCATGCCTCTGAAATATCTTACCCTGTACCTGATGTAGCAACAATTGCAATCATTGCTTGAGACACTTAATGCCACAGAGCCTCATTATGTTCGTTGCGTGAAGCCAAATAATCTTTTGAAGCCAGAAATTTTTGAGAATCAAAATGTACTCCAGCAGCTTCGTTGTGGGGTACTCTTTAACAACTCTGTCTATTACAAATTATACTGTCTCTGCAAAACTGGGTGCTTCACAACTAAATCTTTTCTAGGGAGTTCTGGAGGCTATTCGGATCAGTTGTGCTGGCTTTCCTACTCGAAAACCATTTGATGAATTCTTAAGTCGGTTTAAGGTCCTTGCTCCTGAAGTTTTAAATGGAAGGTATTATTTGTATTAGAAATTAGCACAATTCAAAGAGTTTTCAAGGTTTCTATCCATTTCTTTCTTTGGTCTGTTAACATTTAGAAATTTTCTCGCCATGCTTTCTTTCACATTTCTTCTCTCATGTTAGTCTTCTCCTTGATAGAATTGACGAGGTTGATGCTTGCGGAAGACTTTTAGAGAAATCTGGCCTTGAAGGTTATCAGGTACTGGTTGTTGTTCTTCTGGTAGTGGTTAATCATAAGTAGAAAAATCATTAAGAATTATCTATTAAAGAGAGATTATGTTTTTGTGCTGAATACTTCAGCCAGAAATCAAGAAACAATCAGTAAAATATCTCCCTATTCTTCTTTCCTTTAGGCAAGAAATTACAAATAAATTACCTACCTAAACTAATATAGAATCTCTCTAATCTAGAAACAAATAAAATCCCGGACTCCTAGTCTAAGAACAGTTTCTTAGCCCATTCAGGATCTTTGAGATCCTTCCCCAGAATTAGGACAACTCGAAATCGTGCTTATTCCTTCTGCTCAGAAAGTTCAGTGCCTTTTTTCTTTTTAATTGGAGTATTTGGTCATTTAGTTGCTGCATTTAGTTGAGAATCTTGTGGGAAACCTGTAATCTAGGTTTCCTACTTTCTTGTTACATCAGATTTTTGTTTGTATTACATTGTTCAATTTTGTATCATCTGTTGGTATGATTCTGACTTCTGTTTAAGTTTATAAAGTTTTACTTGTGACGGTCATTCTATCTGGTATTACATAATTGCAGGTTGGTAAAACAAAAGTGTTTCTTAGAGCTGGTCAAATGGCAGAATTAGACACTCGCCGAAATGAGGTCCTTGGCAGGTCAGCTATCATAATCCAGGGAAAAGTTCGCTCATACTACGCTCGAAAAAAGTTTTTGTTGTTACGAGTTTCAGCAATCCAAGTCCAAGCTGTTTGTAGGGGTATGAACCTGCTTGATTTCTATATTAGTTATATGACCACATGCCAATAAAAAGCTAGATTGGCAGTGAGTACATCCTGGGTCCTGTGCACTCCGTCCGTGACACTGGGATTTGGTTTCCTTTAAATTCAATAATGCCTCTAATGGTTTGCTTATGCAATAAAAAAATGTTGCAACTGTTTCATGATGCCTATGCAGGCCAGACCGAACGGGCTCTCTATGAGTGCATGAGGAGGGAAGCTGCCTGTCTGAGGATCCAAAAAGATGCACGCAAGTACATTGCAAGGAGATCTTATGGATTGCTGTGTGTTTCAGCTGTTTCCATTCAAGCAGGACTGCGGGGCATGGCTTCTCGAAATGAGCTTCAATTCAGAAAGCGAAAAAAAGCAGCTATCTTTATCCAGGTAATAGAGGGACTTTGTACTGTCTTTTCTGAATTTTTACATACCATTTTAGTGCCAGTTTTTTATCCTGATCTGGTTCAGCATTATGATAATTAGAATTCAAGTAACTAATCCATTTTACATGTTTTGACTGACACTTAGCTTTGCTGTAATTTTTCTTACCTTGATTATATTGATTATAGAGTGATTGGCGGAGATGTGTGAAACGGCGGCATTATAGGAGGATGAAGAAAGCAGCAGTTGTGTTACAATGTGCCTGGAGAGCTAAATTCGCCCGTAAAGAACTACGGAAGCTAAAGATGGTAAGAACTTCTCTTTCTGCTGGCCTTTATTGGTCACAAAGTTTTTTGAATGACATGCTAGTTTGTTATGCCCCTTGATCTGTGTAACTTGTATTTATCATTATTCTCCCAGTATGAAGTTATGACAGAATAACAACTAGTTCCGAATCATTCAATGAAAAGATCATGAATGTGTCGAAGTTAAATAAATGAATATGCATGTCTTGTACTTGAATTACTGAATGGAGGTTGCCAATTTATATATTCAACTGTTATCTTGCAAAAAATCTCTCTTCAGTCATTTTCCTCCTTTAAATTGATTTAAGAGTCTTTGACGAAATTCACGGATAGTACATGAGATTTCCCCATATTGAACTTGCAAATCTATATCTGCCATTGTTGGGATTGGTATTTCACGTGTTGGAGTTCAAAACCTTAATAAATACGTTAAATGTCTTGATTTTCTTTTCTGATTCAGGCAGCTAAAGAAACTGGAGCTCTCCAAGATGCCAAAAGCAAGCTGGAAAAGGAAGTTGAAGAGCTGACACAGAGACTACAGGTGGAGAAGCGCATGAGGGTAAATAAGTTTCTTTTAACTTTCAAGATTACTACCAGTATTATATTTGGTAATTAGGTTCTAAAAGGTTCATTATCTATAATGTCATCCCTTCCATTCAGTTTAAAGAAAATGAGTTCAGGCCCATCTTTTCTGCACATCACCGTGAGTTACAGGTCCTACACTTGATAATTGAGACATATATCCAATTGTATTCCTAATCTTAAGGAACTGAAAATAGATTCCATTTACTGCAGCTTTAATCACTTAGGCCTATCAAAGGCAAAAACACACTAGAAACTTCTGAGGAACTAATGGTTCACTCCCAGATTCTCACTCAGAAATAAAATACTCCTTGAAATGATGTACCTGAAGGATCACTTTTCTGAAAAGAAGAAAGCTCATAGCATTTAAGAATGCACAGTATCTAATGGAACTTAAGAACCTGGATGGGATATGCATTTCTACAAGTATATATCAATTAACTTTGTTGAATGATTCTTGCGCAAAAGATTTTCTGAAGAGAATGACCAATTTAGAAATGCCTAGACAATGGTGAATTACTTTTATTCTTTGAATGAATTATTTTTGCAATGCGATAACCAAATATGGAAATGATAAAGAGATGCTAGTTTATTATGAGGAAAAATTGTTGACAGTTGCTTTGTGTCAACAATTTCAGAAATTGTAGGCGTTGCTGGTTGAAATGGTGTAAGGTGCTTAGTGTTTAATCATGATATGCAGGCTTCTGTTTGCGACCAAATGTTAAACTATGATGCATGATATTTCCAACATGATGAGCTACAATGTTTAAGCACAATGGTAGACTTTTCATTGTGCATCTTTTCCAGTACCCCATCATATATATGGCATAATTTTGTTCTCCTCTATAGCTAACAATGATGTCTAACCTTTTTCTGAAAATGCTTCGGTTATGATTTATATGTTTAGGACTCAGAAACTCTGCAAAAATTTGTTTGTTGAAACAGAATATTTTAGTGAACTGGTGATTGCCTATCTTAGTGCTCAACTTCTGAATCAAAAGAAATCATATACATGTTTTTGCTTATGATGCATACATGATTGAATTGTTGATGAAAATTAATTTCACTATGAAGTTGTTATTGTTGAACTTTGGAGTTGGACCAAGGCAAAACAAACATTGAAAATGAACAGAAAACGTAATGTGATTCTATTTTGTATTAGCAACTTGTTTCTATACCAGTAACTGACAGAAACTATATTATATAGGACAAGCTTGAGGAAGCTAAAACCCAGGAAACAATGAAATTACAGTCTGCATTGGAAGAGATGAGGCTTCAGCTTCAAGAAACTAAAGAGCTGCTCAAGAAGGAACGTGAGGCTGGAACAAAGGTCGTGGAGCAAGGATCCGTTATACAAGAGGCCCAGGTTATAGATCAGGGGGTGGTCACGGAGGAACGTGCGACTTCCACAAAGATCGTGGAACATGGATCTGTTGTACAAGAGGTCCAGGTTATAGATCAGGTTCAGGTCAACAAGCTTACAGCTGAAACTGAGCAGCTTAAGGTTAGAATGTGAGAATATTGGATACTTTATTTGAAGTTCAAGAAGTACATGAAGTAATCCTGACAGGGAAAGTTTTTCTGTTGTTTCAAATTTGTTCTTTTATCCACTGTTTTCTCACTCAAGATTATATCCATTACAGCTTCTGATGCATAATTTTCATAATTCAGTTGTCGAACTGGGTTTTAATATCTTGTCAAATTCGTTGCAGGTTCTTGTTAACTCATTGGAAAAGGAAATTGATGAAAAAGAGAAAAAATATGAGGAGACAGTCAGAGTAAGTAATGAGCGACTGAAGCAAGTTCTGGAGGCCGAGTCTAAGATAAGTCAGTTGAAGGATGCCATGCAAAGGTAATGAAATTTTACTCATGTCAGTTTCTTTGTTTGAAACAGTCTTTCTTTACTTGTTCTACCTTTATATGGTTTAGTATTAATCTGGGATAATCCATCATAGTTTCTCTAAAGCATAAAGTCAATTATGATATCATCCTTCGTTCCGCATAGTTGAATGGTCCTCAGTCCCAAATAAGTTGTGGAGTTGAATGGTCTAAGTTTTAATATTTTTAATACATAATACCTACTAAAAATAACTGCATACACCTCCTAGCAGATTCGTGGTTCAATTGTTTCAATCCACCTCAGCTTCCTCTGAATTGAATCTAATCTGTAGTTGACCCAAAATTGCATTTTGATCTCCGCTGAATCCAGATTCTCTCATAACTTTTGCAATTGTTGGTATTTTATCGTCAATACAGTTCCAAGTTAGTTCTGCAGTTGAATTTCGCACCAATTAGATCCTTATGTTCCCATCTTTTTCATTCGTTACTGATTGAGAGAACCACAGTTCGAAAGAGCTGCTAATGAAGGATCCTGAGGCTGCCACAAAGTTGTTGGAAGAAGTAGAGTCCCAGGTTGCAGATCAGGAGGTATCGGGCAAGATTACCGCTGAAAATGAGCAGCTCAAGGTGAAGATGTTAGATTTACATTGTGATGTACTACTTAATAGGTGCTCTTCTTGAATTTCAATAAATACCAGATGAAATTGTTGTCGGGACCAGTTTTCTTGCTGCTTCTAATTTTTATATCTTGCTCACTTTTTTCTTTCATAGGATTATAAATCCAGGATTGCAGTCTCCAATGTGTGATTATCATAATTCAGTCATTGAACTAGCTTTTAACATGCTTATTATATATGTTGCAGGTTCTTGTTAACTCATTGGAAAAGAAGATTGATGAAACAGAGAAAAAATATGAGGAAACAAGCAAAATAAGTGAGGAGCGATTGAAGCAAGCTCTGGATGCAGAGGCTAAGATAATTGAGTTGAAGCTTAACATGCAAAGGTTAAAAAGTTTTACATATATGGCTTGGTTTCTTCAACAGCTCTGGCCTCTTATCTTATTTGTTCTTTTCAAAATATGGTTTGGTATGTCATTTAAATATGGTAGCTGTTAGTCTTAAGCTGGAATTCAATCAGTATTTTATCGTCATACCCATACCTATGTCCCAACATGTGGATCAAGCTTGAAAAATGCTTGTTATATCAAGCAGTTGTTAAGTTCAAATTGGTAACTACAGACATTAACGAAGAACCAAGTCATAGATTGCCTATGACTTGCATTGAATACCACAGCTGGTTTACTTGGGGTTCATGAATATCAACTCAGCCAGTGTTCTAGAGGCTTTTTAGCTTTTATGAAAATTGAACTTTCTGGGTAAAAATTTAAATTGTAGTTTAACCTAGTCAAATCTGTTCGACTAAAGCAGATGAAGGATCCATGTATATTGCTTCTGTATGTTCTCCAATATATCTTTTATAGCTTCTCTTCTTGTTAGAGCAAAATTTGAACAGAATCCATAATATTTGTACAAGTTAAAATACAGGATTCTTTATCATGTGAAATAAGTTAGTTTGAATATCTTGTTTAACTTAACATTTGTATCTCAGGCTTGAAGAGAAACTTTCCGATATAGAAGACCAGCAGATTCTTCGACAGCAAGCGCTAAATTTACCAACTGGAAGAACTTCAAGTCGTTTTGCAGTAAAAACTCTGCCTCTGATACCATAGAAATGCCAAAAAAAAATTCATAGCTTTCTTGTACATTTCCTCACTTTTTTTTTTTTTTACTTTTTTCTGTTTTCCTCCTGCAGCCTTCTGAAAACGGTCATCATGTAAGTGAAGGATTCACCTTTAGTGCTTTATTATATACTTCCTCTGTCTCAACTTGTATGATACTCTTGTCATTTTAGAATATCCCAAAACGTTTGACACCATTCCATTTCTGGACAACTTTCACTACTTTCAAGAATTCAAATTCATAGTGTTCAAGTTTTAAATATTGAGATGATGTTTTCTCTATCGAACTAACATTTCAACTAATATTCTAATGTTTTCTTACACTATCACTAGTATAACATATAAGTTAAATTAACATCTTAAATACTGTGTGCACTAGATTACAGTCACATAAACTGGGATGAAGGGAGTAACAGTCATGTTGGTGCTTTGCATAATGTCTGTTCTGACATGATGACCGTTTTCAGGAACCACTGGCTGCAGTACCATCAAGAAGGTTTGGTACAGATTCAATGAGGAGATCCAATGCTGGAGCAACAAAATGGTTTGGTACAGAGTCTATGAGGAGATCCATGGCTGATAGGCAGCGGGTATGTACCCAGGAAGTGATCAAATATTTTTCAATCAGATTTCCTTCTGTTTGCCATCTTTCTCTGATTTAGTACTTTTTGAGAATATATGGAACAAGATATCCAAAAATTGGAGTTCCTAAAACATGCTATGCCACAAAAACATTTATTTTAAAAGGCTTGCGGTTTGAGCTCTATTGTATGAGTGAGATTCACAGATACCGAGTTGATGGCTTAGTCAAAATCTTCCCAAAAGAAAAACCAGGATTAAACATTATCTTTGATTTAATGAGCAGTGGGGAAAATATAGGACTGATTGAATTTCTTTTCTCTGATGTCGCTAAGAGGTTGATACAGCTTACCTTTTTCCTTCTCTGGTGGGGGATGGGCGTTCAAATCCTTCCAATTTTATATTTCTTCTTCCTTATCTTCACCCTCATTCCTGTATTATCCCTTGTACTTCCTTGTTCACTGGCTATTTCTTTGTTAAAAATAATCAATACATAATGGCAGCTAAAGAAAGGAACAAATAAAGAGTGTTGACACACTCCGAACTTCTCTTGATGCATCTTGAAAACTACCTTCCTTGCAACTTTTTTTTCTCTCAAAAGTTATGTTATACCTATAAAAAAGAGAAAATCTACTGCAGAAGATAGTATCGAAAGTACATAGCTGCATATGTTTATCACTGGAGTTCCCTTTTAGTCCTAAACCCTGGGTAGAATGCTTTTTTAATTACTTTTTTGATACCGAGAAATCCAGCTGTAGCCAACCTTTAGGACCAGCCGCTACCTTGGGAACTCAGGGATAATAGGCCTTCCCCTCTACCCTTCTCAACTTGAATATTAGGCTTAGTTATCTTGGCGTCAGGCTTGAACTTGTGATCCAAGCCTCATCCCTGTACCTTTTCCAAGTGAGCTAATCCTTGGGAACTGAGTAAAATGATTTTATGTGTCTATGCAATGCTTAAAGATGAACTCGTGCATATACTGTTCTGCATGAACACAAAAAACATAGTTATTTTTCTAATTTTGTGCTACTAGTTTTTGAGAAGTTTTATTCACAGAGGCATAATACATCAGCACAGGAAATATTCCTCCACTTTATTGTGTATGAATGTGGTGATTCCGTGGCTACTAATTCTAATATCTTCTTTAACATTATGTTGCAGGAGAGTGTGGATATTCTTATCAAATGTGTCAGTCAAGATCTAGGGTTCAGTGAAGGGAAACCAGTGGCAGCATTTACCATATACAAATGCCTACTTAATTGGAATTCCTTTGAAGCAGAAAAAACTAACGTGTTCGATCGTCTTATTCAGATGATTGGTTCTGCGATAGAGGTAACTTTCAATATCATGTCGAAACCAGCGATCATGTTGTATTGTTCGTAGGAGTTCACGAGTCATAACATCAGTGTAATACACATTAGCCTGTATTGCACTGCTATGTCAAAAATGCTGCCTCTCTAACTCAATGATAAACACACATGCTCATTTTATATCAATTTTCAGGATGAGACAAACAATAATCACATGGCTTATTGGCTGTCCAACAGTGCAACTTTGTTGTTTTTACTTCAGCATACACTGAAAACTACTGATTCAGCTCCAAGTAGACCGCCCCAACCAACATCATTTTTTGGTAGAATGGCACAGGTATTTCGATTCTTTCTTCATCTCTATTATTAAATGTGCTCCTAAAACTATTGAATTAAAGTTTCTGTTGGCTATATATTTTGCACTATTACTTTGTGTATTTGAAAGCACTTCTATAGAAAGCTTCTGCAGTTAGTATTTGAGTTCCCTGTTACTTTGCTTAACAAAATTGGACATGTCTCTGATGCTACTATTGATGTTGAAGATCTGAGGGGGAAAATAGAAAATAGAGAGAAATAACTGTATTGGTATGTGTCATAAACTGTTTCATAAGTAAAAACAAACTAGGAACACAATATACAAAATACAATGGTGCATTTATTGCACTGCTAACTTATGTATTAAGTTGGAACCAGTCCTTGACGACCGAACGCGCCCATCAAACGCATAATGGCGAAACCACTTGAGGTTGCAAAGTAATACTGTAAGGGGTCGTTTGGTCGTTTGGTGTGAGGGATAAGAATATATAGTCCTGGGATGAAAGTTTGATGTCTTGTTTGGTTGACATGTTTGGGATAACTTATCTCAC
Organism: Solanum tuberosum; assembly: GCF_000226075.1. Lineage (NCBI taxonomy): Eukaryota > Viridiplantae > Streptophyta > Magnoliopsida > Solanales > Solanaceae > Solanum > Solanum tuberosum. The sequence continues at coordinate 2,814,454 of NW_006238946.1, forward strand.
CATTTATACCATAGTGATGGGATAAGTTATCCCATATACAGGGTGGGATAAGTTATCCCAGGATAACTAACCCCAGGATAATTAATCCTGGATAACTAGTTCCCAACCAAACGACCCCTAAGATTCTTGTCGGTCTAGTGGGTGATGGAAGGCTGAAGCATGCTCTTAGTAGTTGTTAAAGATAGATTGCGGAACAAGCAGAGACAAAGTTTGGAACTTAGTTCCTTTATGTATATTTTGGATGATTCGAATTGAAAGAAAATATCATTTTTTTGTGGGAACAAAGCATATTTCATAAGTGAACTTTAGATATCTTCAAAACAAAAAGAAACTGATGCAAAGGAAGAGGAGGAAGTGAAGCTGGAGCAGATGGAAACTACGCCAACAACATACCCAGTGTAATCCCACAAGTGGGGTCTGGGGAGGGCAGAATGTACTCTGACCTTACCCCTACCTTTTTGAGGTAGAGAGGTTGTTTCCGATTGACCCTCAGCTTAGAAGAACAATTATCGGAACATAATTGCAAGAATAATATGACAACAAAATAGCAACACCAAAGCAGTTAAAAATATAACGGTAGCAAAAAGAGATTCACATAATATTAAAGAAGCATATAAATCAAATAAGATGACAGAGTGAAACATATGGCTAACAGATCGAGATACAAATCAGTCCAAATCATTCACCATACAAGCAAGATAAACTATGGAGGAGTGTCCCAAGACCTTTATATAAATCCCTTTGGAAGTCCTTACATAACCTATGTGGGACAACAAACAAATCAACATCCTCTTGCACATTTAACCCAATATTTGGAGTTCACACATGATCTTTACTTCTGACTTACCAATGGCAAATAGGCTTGTCAAAGGTTGACTCTGATACCATGTCAAAAAAGATGAGCTTCCAACCTAAAACCTCAAGGCCATGAGTGGAGTAGTCCAAGACCCTTATAAACCTTTGAGAGCCCTTACCGAACCGATTTCAGACAATCAGAAGATTTCAGAAGGCGGAGTTGATAGCAGTTAGGAGGGATGATTTTCTATAGTTCATGAACTAATTGTATATATATTCTGTGCGCTGATCTGAAAATGGTACCATGCTTAATATCTGTGATGAAGAGGAAGTGAATTATATGCAACACCGCACCAGTAAGCGGAAATAACTTACAAATTCTCATACAGATTGAATTGGATCTGATAGAGTGATGAAGATTCGAATGATGAGGAAGGAATAAGGAGAACTAGTCATATTGATTCTAGCTTGATTAATATGATATACAATATACACTTATATATAGGTGTGATGCACTATGTAAGATACAATCCCGCATTTATTTCACCATTGACTTACTTATTAGGTGGCCTCCTGTGTCCTAACTTTCTAGTAGTTTGTCTACTCGTATCCTGCGAATTTCCAAAACAGACCATGTAACTGTTATTTGTTAACAGTTGCATTGGTTGGGCATTAGTAAATCTCTCTGTATAAAACATACTAGTAGCCTAGAATGAGGTATATACAGGTTACTTAAAACAGAATTCCAGCATATTTCTCTAGAAAATTTATTGATAAAATGATTGTACTTATTTTTCTAGAGTTTCCGGTCTTCATCTGTCAACCTTGCAATTGGTGGTCTCGACACTGTACGTCAGGTTGAGGCAAAGCAGCCAGCTTTACTTTTTAAGCTACAGCTCAGTGCTTATGTCGAAAAGATTTATGGAATTGTTCGAGATAACTGGAAAAGGGACCTGTTTTCACTGTTGACTTCATGTATCCAGGTAAATCGCCATGTTTTCTAGAAGTTCTATGACGATGTTTTATATATGTGTGTGTGTGTGTTGTGTACATATATGTATGTATTCTGAACAATATGAATAACATCATTTGATGCTTGTTAATTAGAAAATATCTCCCAAGTAAGTCCTCTTGTCAAATAACACTTCTCCCTAGCTCACAAGGACTCACTGGGCCTCTGTATCATTTAATAACTCACTGCACCATATTCACTGTTGCTTTGATTAGGATTCTGGTTTATCTTGATTTCATGGCCCTTTCAAAAAAAATTTGTTGGATCTCAAAATTGTGATAAGCTGTTGTGCTTGTAACTTAATTGTATTTTGACTCAAAAGTTCTTCGGGTTATGGTCTTTGTACTTCACATATTCAAACTTCTAATTATACCTGCACTTCGCATCTTAATTAGGCATCTCAAGCATCAAAAGGCGCCTCCTTGCAATCACCACGGAAGTCCGTTGATGGTTCTTCTCCACCCACTCCGTGGGATGGCGTAATTGAGAGCCTAAATGGGCTTCTCAGTATACTGAAAGAAAATTATGTAAGTTTCATTGTAGGAAACAGTGTGATGTGCTAATATTACCATAAACTGATGAGTGGACTTATGAATATTTTGCAGGTTCATCCAGTTTTCGTCCAGAGAATTCTGAACCAGATATTCTCTTACATAAATGTTCAGCTGTTCAATAGGTACATTCTTTTTGTATCTCATAGTAGGAAGATTAGACAGAAAGTCATAGATACTCCACTTACCATTCTATTTAATCATCATTGCAGCCTTCTCCTTCAAAGAGAGTGTTGTACATTCAGCAACGGGGAGTATGTAAAAGCTGGATTGCAAGAAATAGAACTTTGGTGCGGCAATATGAAAGAAGAGGTACTCTATCATTAGTACTGTAAGGGTATATTGTTCCTAGATTAATATATCATGAACTGTATTTACATATATTTAACTTTTCCTTCACAGTACGTTGGTTCTTCGTTGGATGAATTAAAGCATGCAAGGCAGGCAGTTGGATTTTTGGTATGTTTCTCCTCTTTGAATGAACAAAGTTAATCAATCAAGATGAACCTTTTTTTTTTTTTTGATAAATGTCACTCTGCTTCATAGGCTAATAATGCTCTTCTTACATTTAAGTATGATTTTACGGAAACTCTTTCTGTTACTTGCAAGTGACACCACATATATGGATATTTAACTCCCATTTTGAGATTATCTATCACCTAATCTCTTCCGTATATTTTTCCCTATCTAAATAGCTCCTTTACAGGTTATTAATCAGAAGTCAAGACTTACATCTGAAGATCTAACAACTGATCTCTGTCCCGTAAGTTCATCTTCATAGTCTTCTTAGTTGTACTTAATTTAGAGATACAAATATTGATAATACATGGCGGTTCCAGGCTGCCACTTCTGGAAATCGTGTTCCTTTGTTAGTTATTTGAGTGCTAAAACAAAGAATCCTATTGGAGAATTTTATGAAGTGTATATAGATCGATAGGGACTTAAATGAATTATGTATGGTGTTAAGATATTGAAGTTAATTTTCATGCTACGATACGAGTCCTTGGCATTTATGTTGTCACATTTGTGCATCTGTCACTTAGCGTCTTTTTTTGTTGGGATCATCTTTTCAGATTCTGAGTAGTCAACAGTTGTATCGGATATGTACACTTTACTGGGATGAAGATTTTAATACTCAAGGTGTATCCCCAGAGGTAAGTCCTCCTTTCTTTTATTTTATTTCACTCAATGTCTTCTATTGATTATGTGTTTAAGAAATGCTCCTTCGAGACGATCTGCTAGTCAACTAATGTATATCAATATAAGACATTGGCTTACATCCTCCAACTGTTTGTTTTTCTGATTATTTTCTTCTTTCGGGGACGCTAAACCTTAGCTTTAATGATTCTCTCTCTCTCTCTCTCAATGGCAAATTTTAACTGAACTTTTCTGCATTCGGATCCTAAACCATACTGCTCGGAACAGGTCATTTCCAGTTTTAAGGATCAAGAAATAGAAGACGCAAAGGATGCTGATAATGCAAATGATGCAGATAACAACTTTATATTGGATGATAATTCCAGGTACTTCATTAATCTCATTTGCTATCAAAATCTATGTTGCTCGGACTCTTCAAAAATACCAACAAGTGCATGTTGTATCCTCCAAAGTAGTGCATTTTCGGAGGATCTGCATTTATTGAGAGTCCGAGCAACATAGGTCAAAATGACAATAGATCATGTTCAATCATTCATCTATTTGCTACCAATGCAGCATTCCAATCTCTGTTGAGGAGATTAACAGTTCCCTCAAGGACGTTGATTTTACCGGTGTAAAACCTGCAAATGAACTGCTTGAAAATGCAGCCTTCCAATTTTTACGCGAATAAGGCTGAGGTTTCTCTAGCATGAAATGCATGTTTTGTTGGAAAGACGTCGTCCAAGTCTCCACGCCATGAATACCAACTATTGTACATCCATCAACCTATTCATTTTCCTTCCAGACACGTCTTCTCGTTATACTGTAACATCCAATGCCCCTTGTAAAGTTGCTCAATTGTAGTCTTCTTGTAAAATTGTAGGTCTAGTTTAGATAGGAGAAAAGGGGGGCAAAAGGGAGGAAATTTTCCAACTTAGAGCTTGTTCCATTTAGTCTTTTGTCATTCATTTTAGAGTTGTCATTAGCTAGATTCTTTGTAACAAGAACTAATTGGAGTACAATATTATTGTAAGAGCAAAAATGGCCAATTCAGTGCCCCCTGAGCTTAAAGGTGTCCCTTTTCTCTCTTTTTTTTTCATTCAAAATTATCATTTGATTGATACACGAGTCCCAGACTCCACTTGTAGAATTACACTGAGTATGTTGTTGTTGTTACACGAGTACGCGATGTATGTGCCTTTTTAAGTGACCATTTACTATTCCCTCCTTTCCATTGTATTAGTTTTTGTTCTGAATTGTTGCAAGAGCTGCAATACTAACCAGTATTGAGAGATTTTCTTGAAAGTTATCTTTTTTAAGTCTATGGACACCTAGTAGAGGCTATATAGTAAAGCTTCTATATGAAATTCGTTTTACCCCAAAAGAGGGAGACTCGCCAAACAGAGGCGTATCCACGATTTCAAGGTGATGAAAAGGTGGATCTAATTGGTTTGACATTTATGTTCTTATCATTGAAAATAGTTAAAAATTTAAAATATCATAGGTCCAAAATTGAAATGCTTAATTAATGTAAACACCAATAGTGCTATCAATAACCACTTAGAGAGGTGTTACCCAATTTTAGAAAGAAAAATAAAACAAGATAGATATAAAATTCAAATTTCTAACCTCACTAAGAGGTGCACCCAATCATCGTTGCATTATATGATACTTCGAGTGTGGGTTTACACATCTATATTTAACAAAAAATTAAAAATATAACACGACTATATATGATTTCGGGAGGGGAGCATGGGTTCACGTGAACCCGGTGACCCCCTCCTGCGTACGCCTATGCTGATCTATACAATTTGGCCAAATATGGTCGAAATATACAAAATCTATGCATTGATAATGTATATTATATGTATAACATATGTATATTATACTTGTATATACACAATCTATACATTTTTTCTGGCTATTCTGTAAATTAGATCGCCTAAAAGACATTGAACTGTAATTATTATCCCATTAAAAGATAAAATAAATGGGCTTACATTTGAGAAGACTACTTGGGATTGGGCTCAGTGAATGAGATTGGGCTTCATTTTTGTTGCTATTGGATTGAACACAAACCAAACATAAGCCCAATAAAACAACACTTCATTTGTAATTGGTAAGATATTACACCCAACGATGACGTTAAAAATGGATAGTCTTGAATTTTTGACACACTTTTCCTATGAGCAAACCTTCAAGATCGGAAGTCAAAAGTGTAGACATTGACATAAGACAAACAGGGTAAAAAAATTCAAGACCACTCATTTCATTGTCATTACTTGTGAATCTTCCGTTCTTTGTTTATTTGTATTTGAAAATATTTCGATTCAAATAATTTCATTGTCGGAAATGGGACATGCCTAAATTCTCGTAAAATACAATGATTTTTTTTTCAATTCTCTAAGGTTATACACTCTCAGAAGGGAAATATGCTCTACATAAAGGTTGATCTAGAATTTTAGAGAGAAAGTCGAAACACAATAAAATTAATTGGACCCTCTATGTATATCTAAACACCTATTAAGAATATTCTCTGATAAAACATCATTTAGTATGATTAATGCATGATCATCATCTATGAATTAATTATCGTATTAATTAACACAGTACTTAACTTAATTTTTTATGATTTTGTTGTGTAATTATGTGGTCCTAAAATGGCTTGGGATTTCATTATGAGATTTGTTTGTCTAATAATGATGAATATGAATGTTTAATACATTTCAAATCATTTTTCATCATATAACTTTCAATAATTCCCAACTGAGCATGTCAATTATACATGATTAACTTCTTCAAACTTCTAATATACCTCAAAATTCAACAAAATCTAATTATAAAGCATGAATGGTGAATACAAAAATGAAATTCAACCGTTTAAATAATAACAATATATCCAGTAGAATTCCGTAGGTGAGATCTAATGATTGTAGAATGTATGCATACTTTATTCCTACGACCTATTTTACAAAGGTAGAGTGACTGAAAGACCCTCAACTCAAATTCAACCATCACATAACATTAAAAAATCAAAATTAATTAATTCCAAATGGGATAATATTTGTCACAATTATTAATCTTGATTAATTTAACTTTAGCTGCAAATGCCATGTTAAATTTTGTTAAGAAAGCCATTGACTAATTAATTTAATTTAATTTAAGCAATGGTCTAAAAGATTAACTGATCTTCTGAGGGTCATGTGTAATCACATGAATTTCCATGTTTTCTAATTGATTCCCTTAATATCTTATTTTACGGACATTTAATTAATTTGACTTATCACATGATATAAATATATCAAATATTTTAATGGGTTTTCAGTTATTACAGTTATGGAGTTAGCTGCATTAAAATTATATAATTTTACAGTACAATCACACAACTGAATAATATTTTTATAAGAATTTTTTTATTAACTTTTTTGGTTAATAACACTTTTGGTCCTTCAATTTTTAATAAATTCTAATTTTGATGTTTGACTAAAACATTTTGACATTTAACTACTTGAAATGTGTACTTTGGTTCCTTTGAATATTCATAAATAATTAAATATACCATAATTAGTAGCCGTTTCACCAATTAATTAATTACCATGCTATGTTAAATTTATATTGTTACTCCATATTTAACGGTAATATAATTCTTTCTTACCTAATAGGACTAAAACGTACATCGATTAGTTAAAGGTTAAACGTACTTCATAAGATATCATAATGACCAAACTCAAAAATCTGACTAAACACATTTAACCTTCAATAATTAAAATGTGCAATTTTTTACAATGTTGCTTGTGAATATTCACAAATAATTCACCATAATTATTAGTCATTCCACCACTTAATTATTCATTGTTATGTTAAACTTTTACTGTTAGTTTATACTTCTTACATAAACAGACTAAAAACACATTTCGATTAATTAAAGGTTATAACATATGCTTTATCTGATATATATCTCAAGAACCAAAATCTGAATATACCTATAATTTGAGGACAAAAAATGATATTATCCCAACTTATTATTTATTTATTAGTTGTGGGACAAAATGTTCTTGGGAAATTAAATTGAATCTAACTTGAGAGTTTATTTAGGTTCTTTGGATTGAGACATATTATTAATTAAAAGGACCTGTGAAAACTTGTCCTTTGAACATGAAATCTAGAAATGGCTTCACAACTAAGTTAAAAAATCTAACATCTTAATTCAATGAACTATTAAGAGATTCAAGACATTACGAGACCAAAAATATAAAAAGTACTTTCCCCAAGAAAGGAAAAAAATGATTGAAGAACAAGTTATTCCAATGTGGTCTTGTTCACTAGCATTTATGACAAACTTGTATTTAATGGACTATGTAATTTGTGAGAAAAAGGAAAGAAAAGTGAAAATTTATTTGGATTTATTAGGTAAATCTCTTTGATGATCGTAATCGATATGTCTCAAGAAAGTTATAACTTTAATTCTACTATCAAAAAATCGTTCGTCTAGTACATGAACGTTCACATTTTTTTTGCACTTTCATTTTTCAATTTGGCTAGACTATAGTTCGAACCTGGCCCGTGTAGAAGTGGATTTGAACCATTGATATTGAATTTTTTAGTTATTTGCTTTAACTAGCCAAGCTTGGTAAAAATGCATTAAGCAAGAGATGTAAGATCTCTTCTAATTTTGAATTATATTATTACGATGTAACTGTCCAGCTTACTAGTGATATTGTCTATTCTGGATCGTTACGAATGCTATTAGAGTCAATTCTATCTCAACCTTATGGATGTAGAGTTCAACTGTGTGAGATCTACTTTATAATTATTGTTAATGACATTGTCCGTTTTGAGTCGAATGATATTAGAGCCAATCATATGTTTTGAATAACTGCAAACGCGGTAAATCTCAAACTTATATTTTGATCGTCAATTTCATATAATGTACTATAGTGTGACATGATAGTTCTATAAAAGGAAAAAATCATCATTCAATGAGCTAGATTTTAATTACTATTTTGCATCCTAATTAACCTTTATGGGTGTCAACCATGAAAATTCAGTATTTATACAGATTAAATAAATACACATATTTTTTCATATACATATATATACATAGGGGTGTTCATGGTTTGGATAAAAACCGATCCAAACCAAAAAATCAAACCAAAGTGATTAAATGAACCGATTTAATTTGGTTTTGGTTTGGTTTGGTTTTAGATTGTTAAGAACCGATAGTATTTGGTTTGGTTATGATTTTGTTCGAAAAAAATCGAAGAAATAACCGAACCGAACCAACAAGTTATATACATAAATTTTATTATTATACATACATAATATATTATATTCATAAACAATTTTAAAGATTTTATATATGTTTCATCAAAATTTATTTTTATAATTTACTTATTAAAGAAAAAATGTCCAAGGTGAGAACATTTTTCTTATTGGTTTCATGTATATGAGTGTCTATGAAAATTCTTTGTGGGACTAAAAATGTCATTGTCTCTTCCTTCTATGCCAAAATAGTGAATTTTGAAGTTTTATTCAGTAAATTCAATGATCGAAAGTTCTGTAATGCTAGTCATTCTAACTATTTTTTTGTTTGAATGGATTAATGTTGTCACTTTTTTCACGTTTTGAATGAATTGTTTATTTTATTTTTATGTATGGTTAATAACCGAACCAAACCAAACCAAAATCGAAAACAACCAAACCGATAAATGTATATTATATTTGGTTTGGTTTGTTTTTGATAATTTTAAAACCGATTAAGTTGGTTTGGTTTTGGTTTTGACCAATATTCAACCCAAACCAAACCGTGAACACCACTATATACACATATCACTAAATCATAGTTAATTAACATGTGTATGTACGTCTTTAACCTTTAATTAACTTAATCATGATAAATTAGTATGATTTGATATAGATGTCAAATACATGTACATTTTATCATAAATTACCATTAAAAGGCTGTTTAGTCGGATGTTATAAACAACCTTTCTGATAGCAAACACTTTATCCTTTATAAAGAGTTTTTTTCTATGCAAATTCAATTTAATCAGAATATATGGTGACATTATATAACGTACGAATGCTTATTAAAAGAAAGACAATAGCGAGAAAAACACAAGACATTATTCTAATATGTATAGTATTTGAACATAAGTTGCGCCTCAAGTCATTAAGTCGATTAAGCCCATTATTTTCTAAGTTATGTTCTTATCTTTTCATTATTCATCAAACAACATAAGATGTACACACAAAGGAAACATCAAAATTGAGGACAACATGAAGATCTTAAGGGGAGTTGGTAAAAACAAGAAAAGATTTTTGAGTATTCCCTAGATAATTGCTTAACATAATTATTGAAAGAGTTTATAGACATTAATTTGACTTAGTAGAAAAACAAGTCTTCATTCATTCAAATCCTATCAATTGACCTCATTAACTGAATCTAATTATTGGAAAAACTGCCTCAATTGAATGTGCAAAGAATGATTCATAACTAAAAGAAATTAATTAATTATGTGCTCTCACACATGCACCTTTTTAAAATTATTGAGGTCCGACTAAATCTGAATTCATGCATTACATGGTTCTTTCTGAAAGAGACGTTCTGAACATGATTTTTCTCATGTTTAAAAAGCTCAAACTCGAGACCTCTGATTAAAGATGAAAAGAAGTTAAATCATCTCACCATAACTCATGTTGATTGTCACACATGCATTTAATTAATTCTTTGGTCAATGCCAATCATAAGTGTATCAAGTTTTAATTTATTGTCTTCTTTTTCCCTCCCTTTCTTGTGTGTTTTGACCATGGCTTCTATAATTAGAACATGTCAAATGATTTAGGTACCAACTTGTGTTTGTTAATTCTAAAATCACATGATTAATTAATAAAAGAATATATTAAGCTTATTTAATTTATTAACTCCAACTTACTTTGTTTTTTTTTAATTAACGTTGGGTAGAGCTACACCATGGAAAAAAGGAAATGATTATTCGTAGTTCTGCATAAACATATGAATATAAAAATTGGTAGAGAATCTGATGCATGTTCTAAAGCTGCTAAGCATGTAATTAAACAACAACTATTTATTAATTAGGTTCAGAGGCGTATTCAAAATTTGAACTTTATGAAATTCGAATTTAGGATTCTATCACGACTCCTATAATTTACTGACTTCGAATTCATTGAAACACACACACGTATATATTATATATATATCATCTTCTAAATTAATTCGCACTTGTTTAGGTCTAATTACCAAATTAATTGTTTTATTGGATTGTTTTGTCTTAAGAATCTTGATCAATTGCCTCAATACAAATATCCATCGATCTCAATCACAATGTATTGGGGCTTCGGGGGATATTGAGCTGTGAATTCTGGATTTGAACTTTAATAATTCCGAATGTCATTGTATTACAGCAAGCACATAGATGTCTACTTTGGCTCAACATGGATATGTTATCATCGAGCCCAAAAATATGCATATTAGGCTTAAATTTCTTCCTGCTTATATTTCGATATGAAATTTGCATAATTAAGTCTCTTTAGATTCTCTTTTTTCAAAAGTTTATCAACCTAAAAGTCTGTCGGCCCTTCTCTTCTGTCCTGGGCGTCACATTTAATTGGCTAATATTTGAGAAATTTAATTCGAACTTTAATATTTAATTCTAGTGGAATATTGCATATGCAAGATCGTTTTTTTTTCATTCAAAATAGTTGACTAGATTTTATACCAATTAGTGGTGGTGAGAAAATTGAAATTGAAAGAGGAGATTCAATTAAAAAACTTACTAATTGAAAAAATAAAAATTCTCTTACCAAAAAACGTATTAATTAACTTCTGGAAGGACTTTATTTTTAATTATTATTATTATTTAAGAGTGAATTAACCATTTCTACTTATTAGTAATTACTAGTATACATATTCGTGCGTTGCGCAAATATTTTAAAATATAATAATTTTAAACTTAAAAATAATTAATATGAATTATTATTATTATTGAGTACAAAAGTGCATGTATATATTATTAGGATATAGTTTTTAAAATTTTAAAATAATTTTATATAAATAATTAATATATTTTTTATAATATTAATTAGAAAAATTTTAGACATTATAAACGCCACCAACATGCTATTATGAATATAACGTGAAAACAAACATGGTAATTCATTTCAAATCAATTTTAATTCGAAATTTGAAAGCAATGATATCAATTATTATCTTTAAATTGAAATACACATGGAGAGATTTTATATGATAGAATGAAAAATTTGAAATGATAAAATAAAGTTGATCAAAATGGAAATCTACAAATAACACTGTGCAAGTTATCAACACAGTGTTGAAATCTTATGAGCATGTTAAATTGCTAAAGAAATAAGAATTACAACACAAATTAAGCTTGACTATATAAGTTCTCACTAATCTAAATCCTAACTTTTATAAACATGAATCTCATCCATTTTATTCCATTTTCAAATGTAATTTTTAGTATAGTAAGATAAGCCATTTATTTATAAAATTGTTCAAATGTCTTTTATTTTGTATGTACAATTCAACGTTAGCTTTAATTATTATTTTTATTTATAAAGGATAAAAAGCTATAATAATTTTACATTATGACAATTTAGTTTACACGATTATTAAAAGATATAATAGGGAGTACTTCTTATTCTAAGTTAGCCTATATATATTAAAAGTTAAAAATATAATCGGGAATGTTTCTTATCCTAAAGTTTGCAGTTAAATTGAAATTAAAAAATATAATATGAGATGCTTCTTATCATAAATTTGCATATATGTATTAAAATATATAATTTTTGGAATACTCATAAAGAGTAGTTTGAATTTATTCTTTTAGAAAAAATGATAACTCGAATACATTTGATGACATCTTTAAAAATAAAATATAGATTTGAATTATTTAAATTTATTTTTTAAAATTCAAATTTTGTTTTTTGTATGTGATGTTAAACGTGGTACTTTTGTTTTTCTTGTTATGTAGGTAAAAGAGTAAATTGAGTTTTGAGAGATTAGAGTAGTTAGGTAAGTGGATAAGGGATTTTAGATTTAGTTTCATTTTCTTCTTTTTAAAATAAAAATAAAAATTACCTTCGTATATTTAACCATCCTTATTAATGTTTTCTTCTTCTTCTTCTTCATCTTCATTTCGTTAATTGTTTTATTTTTTGTTATAATATTTTTAAATTTAATTTATTGTCATTTTTATCGTCAATTCCAACATCCAAAATTCAAGCACTACAAAAAAATCTCATAATATGATTAAAAAAAACAACAACTAACGAATTAAAAATATTACACTAATAATATGAGATCTTTAGATATTGTGACTTTCGTTGTGAATAAAGATTTTATGAGTAAGAAATTAATTTTCCATAATGAAAAAAGAAGAAGAGAAAAGTGGGATAATTTTTTAAAGAAAAAAAATTACGTAAACAAAATTTGAGATCATTTTCTTAAGAAAACAATCAAACTGAAAATTTGAGAATTATTTTGATGATGAAATGTGATATTATTAAATAAAATCAATAATTGAATATTATTTTTAAAAATATTTTAAAAAACGCATATCATTAACTAATAAAATAATACTTATCATCAACTTTAAAAATCTATATATACATGAAAAGGGGAACTAAAAACTTATTTGAATAAATCAATATGAATTACAGATGAAATATTTTGAGAAATTTTAGGTTAGTTTTTCTTTTCTGATCTTTATCTACTTTTTATTTTAAAAAGTCTTACCTACATATCTTTAACTATTCTTTTATTATTAATGTTTTCTTCTTCTTCTTCTTTTTTTTGTTAATTAATTCTTTTACCTTTTTATTTAATTTCTGTTATGACATTTTTAAATATAATTTATTGTCATTGCTATCATTGACTTTAACATAAAAAATTCAAGCACTACAAAAAATAAAAATAATGCATACTTTTAACCAAAAAAATCTGAATAATATGATAATAAGGAAAAAAGCAAATAACAAATTTAAAATATTATACTAATAATATGAGATTTTTAGTTATTGTGACTTTCTTTATGATCAAAGATTTTATGAGTAAGAATTGAATTATCCTTAAGAATTGAATTTAAATTTTCCTACCTTTTTCTTATTTATTTTTTTGTTACATTTTTACGAAAAAAACTTCACTTGTCATTTTCATTTTTTTTAAATAGTTAGATCACATTTCTGTTTTTTTAGTTATACTTTTTAGAAAATTATTTTCAAAATTGGATAATTTAAATTAAACAAAATCATAAATGCACCCACACTGGCCATACTATATGTGTATGTGTATGTGTATTTATTTAAAAGAGAGGAGAATATTGTGCAAGTAAATTAAATGTTAAATGATCATAATAATACTCAAAATGATTTAACTAAAGAATAATCAATTGTCAAATGATCATAATAATAATCAAAATGATCACGCTTAAGGAATACTACTCTGCATATAAATTAACAAAAATGTAATTTGTGAACAAAGAATATGATAATTATGATGATATGTATTCATCATCATTCTCATAATATATATATATATATATATATATATATATTGATTTTATTCTTACAAAATGAAACACTTATTGAAATCGTTAAAAGAATATGAAAACAACATAAGTAAGAAACGCCAATCAAATTTAATTAGTGATTGACATACATGATCCATTGAAATGAAATTCTTCAGAATTCCTCCATTTATCTATCGTCGATTTCTTCTTCTTTGTTGCATTGGAGAACATGGTGGTCCTTCTCCTTCAATTATAACAACACAATTTCATATTAAACAATTAAGAAAAATGACATATATATACACACAATACACTACTATACTTTTCCTCATTTTCTTTTATGATCTCACGTGAATGTAATATGTTTTTTGTTTGAATGTAATATTTGTTTTACATATGTTTGGATTCATTTATGAAGAGTTTGATTTAAAAAGATGTGAATGATGTTATTAAGAATAATAATTTTCTTCAAAGATGTGGGTTAGGAAGTTGAGATTCTTTTTAGGGATTAAGGTTAGTTATTATTTGAAATTTAAATTTGAAATTAATTATTTAGATATTTTTGTGGCTAATTTTGGGATTTCTTTTTTTAAAGGATGTGATATCCTTCTTCTTCTTTTTTAATTGGAAGTCTTTTCTTTCTATTAATAAAAATAAGGCATATTATATGGATAGAATTTATAAAAAAAAAAAATTACAAAGAAAGGGAAAAAAACTACCCATTTCAACTAATCCACCGTTTAACTTTTTTTTTTTTTTTACAATAATATTTTTCATTTTTTTTAATGGTAATTTTTTTTCCTACAATCAGTTTTTAATTTGTTTTTTAATAATTTTTTTTTTTGTGGTACTGACATGTGACACTTTTTACTTCTCATACTATATATAGAAAGATAATTTTTAAATTAAGATATTTGAAAGGATAATACTTGATAGTTCCACAAAATTAGGCTCTGAAAGTAAATTTTGAACGTGTGCGTTTTTAATTTTTAATTTTTAAATTTTTTGAATTTCAAATTTTTTGGTTTCCATTCCTGTTTTGAAATTTAATTTAAATATTTTTATTTTTTATTTTTATTTTTTTAATTGGAATTATATTTTTATTTTTATTTTTAGCAATATGTTTGTAATTAAAAAATCGAAATTTTATGGTGCTAACTATAAGTTTACACATTTTTTTGAAATTCAATTATTATAATTATTAATAATAAAATTTTATTATTATTAGTAATAATAATGTCTGATTAAAAGGATTTTAAAAATTAGTGAATTATTAGCCATTTTTCCATCGGCAATACAATAAAAAATAAGGTAATAAATTCTTTAAAAAAAACTGTTTTTTTAAAAACTGTTTTAAATTGTTATTTTGTTTTAAAATGGAATTTATTATTTAAATTAACTAAAGACAATTAAGTTATTGAATTTGAATTTATTATTTAGAATAACTAAAAATAATAAAATTCAAGAATATGTGTGATGCTGACACGTGTCATTTTTTCCTCTTCTTTTATATATAGATAGATTTTAGTAAATTTCTACTTATTAGTAATTATTTTAGTACATTTGACATATAAATTATAATTACTACTAATTTACTTAACTAATAATTGAGCGTATGTAATAGATACGAAATTATTTTTTAGATATTTACTAGCTCGATTGAGGATTAATCTGTCGCATCTTAACTTTTTTTTGGTATGTTTAATAATTATTTATATTTTGAATCTATTCAGTGAAAATTTTGACTCATCCCTATAAGTTTTTGTGATTATGTTGTTATACGGGAGCAACAATAACAATATACAGTACTATATAATAGATATCTACCTTATTGAAGTAGATAAATTATTTTCGATAAATCTTCAATGTTATATGAGATAAAAAAACATTTTTTTATTATTTAACGACATAATATATTCCACGCTAAATTTTTTCTCCATTTTGGTGTAATATTACCAGATATTAGAAATGTTATAGAACCTTCCTGTAATTCTTTTGTTAGTACTTTTTAAATTCAATTATTAGTAAAATCTACTATAGAGTTGACTTTTTTTTCCTATTGAATAATTAAGGGGTCAAAGTGCTTTAATTTTGACTCTACGTGGAAACATCATAAAACAATTTTACTAATTAAGTAGTATTAAAAATTGATCAACGCGTTTGTTTCTTTATATAAAGCAAAAATAATAAAATGTTGCCTAAAATAGAAAGTAGGATTCATAAGATCTTTAACTATATTATATAATTTATAAAAGTAGTTAAATACATTAAATAAATGAAATTCTCTTTACATTGATTGAATTAAAGAAGCAATGTGAATAGAAGATTTATGAACATTCTTATGTACTTTCTAATTTTGAAAAGTTGCAATATTTAGGTATAGGAAAAATTCCATTTCTAGGGGGACGGTGGCAAAGTTTTTATGGTGTTCGAGTTTATTTGCACATATTTTGACTAATTCTTATGTATTAACTTAATAATTTAGCTATAATTTTTTTATTTCTCGCTTGATGATTGATATCCGCTTTGAGGTTCAATTTATTTGGATTCGCGTCAAGAAGTTCCACTTCGAGGGTAATACGTTCATATCAAAGTCGATTTCATACTCAGGACATTTTGCGGAGTATTAATTTGTGTTATCGCGCCAAGAAGTCCCACTTTTGGGGAAATGCTCAGTTTCAAAAGCGACTTCATAATCAGGTCATTTTGGAGTCCGACTAATCTAGATTTACACTAAAACGTTCAACTTTTGAGGATAAAGTGATCTTATCAAAGATGATTTCATACTTAGTATGCAAACCTAAGACCTTTAATTAAAAACGAAGAAAACTTATTACTCCATTCACCGTAACGTTGGATGTTTTTCCAACCTTACTATCATATCAATTGGATCCTTGCCATCCAAGTTTTTTTCAAGAGATATGATAAGTCAAAAATAAGTAAAATTTGTAAATATAATGCTTGTCAGAGGGTCGTTGTTTGATGCTTATATTAAATTTCGATTAATTTGAATTTGACACGTTTAAAGTCTATTAAAAGAAAGTGTACTTTTAAAAATATTTTTTTCATCCTTAGGCTTTGAATCTTAGACCTTTAATTAAGGGGAAGGATGAAATCAAATTCTGCCAACAAAAAATTTGTACGATCTAATATCGAGCAGAAAAAATAAGGTCTACTGTTAAAATTATTTTCAGTTCAACAATCTTGTTAAGCCGTCCCAAAATTAATATAATTTAGGATATATAAATTAGTTTTCATGATAATTTAAATTATGATGACGATACTCTTCTTTCATTTCTTTTAAAGAAAATATTGAGCAAGAAAAATAAGACCTTTCGTCAAAATTATTTTCATATCGCCAATTTTATTGAGCCGTCCTGAATAAATATAATTTAGGATATAAAAAGTTGTCATGATAATTTAAAAATGATGATGCTACTCTTCTTCCAAAGCCATTGGAATTATATAAACACAATAAGAACAAACACTAACTTCTCATTTTTTGCATGAAAAGAATAGATTTCTTTGTTACCTAAAATTCCATGCACATGCAACTCTTCTTCCCCCAACAACATTTATCTCTTTTATTATATTTTATTTCTCTAACATATGATAATTATACGTATTTGATTACATATATGCTTTCTCTCCGTTTAATTTTATATGATGGTCTTTTTTTAATTTATGCTAGAAAGAATAATCTCTTTTCTTATAACAATCAATTCATATCCAAACACCTAATGACTTGCTCATAATTATAACTACTAAAAACTTCTGACATGTTTAAAATCACAAGTACTCGAAGAGTTATTTTTTTAATGTAGGCACTAGAAGTCTTTCTCTTTTTTTTTTCTTAATTAAACTCCGTGTCTAGTCAAATCAAAATAAAACAAAGTAAATATTTAGTATAACTGATTTTAGTAAGAACCAAGAAATGATTTTTTTTTATCTCAATTTCTTCATCAAACTAATAGTAGTGAATTTTTGTCATGCTACAAAATACAATGGTTGTGTCTAGGATTGTGAATAGGGTAGGCAAATAGTTGGACTTTGAGGATTAAACATATATAATTATCAACATGTGTAAATCTCAAGGTTAATTAAGTGTAGGTTAATTATTTGGAATATAATTTAATTGAATTAAATTGCAGTCTCAATATTGTACTAATATATATATAT
>NW_006238946.1:2833483-2839749 GCF_000226075.1 Solanum tuberosum
TATATATATATATATATATATATGGTGTACATGATATATGGTTGGTTCCAAATTCCAAAACAAAGAAATATGAGTCCTCCCAAGACGCAACTAGCCACTCTTCTTCCACCTACTCCATGTGGGTGGTTTTGCGCGTATCCTTGTCACCTTTCTCGTAACAGAAACGAATTCAAAATTTAAATGAGATAGATATTAAGGTTTTTTCCGAATATGATATGTATACGTGTTTAGAGATGATTCTAAGATTTAAATGTGATAAGTTCACCATTAAGGTTTTTAGTAATATGCATGTATATTTACATTTTTTTTTAATGTGAATTAGTTTCACAAATAGGTACCTTTGTTTGTTAATGAGGCTTTGGTTTAGGGGAAGTTAGAAACTTGAAACTTCTCCTCTCTTTTTTTTGCTATAGGATTTTGTTCAATATATTTATTTTAGTTCGGACTAATTTAAATTTACGTTGATAATTTTTATTTAGAGGTAAACCATTTTTTACTAAAATTAATTATTTTTAAAGCATAAACTCAAAACGTCTTATTAAGACTCATGGTCAAATTCATGTTGAGAATTTCTATTTAGAAGTAAACAATTTTTGACTAAAATTAATTATTCTTAAAACATAAATTCGAGACGTCTGATTAAAATTATTGTATTTGGGTACGTATGTGTTAGGAGTTTATGTTGCGAGAGTGTAAGTGACCGATCGAGGCACATGTTATTATCCTCGAAAAATACAAGTTATTATTCCAACTTCAAATGATAAAAATAATTTTGGTTACTTTAATTTTTAATGCAATTCTTATCCAAGATATTTCCATTTCTAACATACCACACGTGAGTTTATGTTTCTTTACCTCGAAATTAATTGCTTAATCTTAAGTCATTAAAGTCTTTCTAATTCGACTTAATCCGATCACATTATATGACACCAGCACTTAAAAATGCAATACTTTAGGAAATAATATGGCGATCTACTTTTAGTGTTTTATTTAGAGTAAGAGTAATGAATATAGGTGGTAAAATTAACCTGTGAAAACATAATCTATTCAATCTGTTCAAATTTTGACTTGCTCATTTATTGGATTGATATGTAGCCTGAATCAATCCATGTGAAATATTGTCAAAATATTTTTTAAAAAATATATTTTTAATTTGATAGGGTATACTATATAACCACAATAAAGGGGGGAAAGTCTTATTAGCTACTAAATTTTTTTTATAGTTAATTAGAACAAACAAAGAAATTAAACTTTTAGTAAAAATTAGATGGACTGGGTTTATGTACTGATTTTTAGCCATTTTAACTTAAATAACTTTTGAACAGATCATCAATAATCCACACGTTCATGTCTATTAACTTAATCCATTTTAATCAGCTCAAATTTAACTCAACTCGCTTCGTATTGAGCCATGATAATATATACCTTATTTCTTGATAATATTGATGTGTGTTATTGTGACATCCATGGAGATAATACTTGTAGGCACAGTGGTCCACCATGCATGTGGCATGCATGCAATGTACTTTGTCTTTGGACCAGTACCGTATGGAGCATATGATTCGATTTATAAAATTTAAATTTTGAATACGTTTTGATAACGATAATTTAGTTTGATTGCAAGCCTCATTGTCAATCTTTCTTACCAACACGTGCTTTTTTTAGACCATAAATTAGTCATAAAGCTTATTTTTTTGGGACGAAATTAAAAGGATTGAACTAAGATGATTCATTCGAATCTTATTTATCAGGAAATTATATTGTACATAGAAAATTCTATAAATCAATAATGAAATTTTAGTTTTTGAATGTCAAATAAATTATACATTTGTCTGAGTACTGACAATCACTTTGCGGTCCAAAAATAAATGAGAATAGTTAATAAGTAACTATTTTTCTAGACGAGAAGAGTAAAATAGAATATTTACTATGGAGACTAGTCGATCGAAAAAGGACGATGAATATGTTAAAAGCCGAAATAGAGATTTAACAATATATTTTTGGAAGAGCTATACTTATTTCATCGAAGAAAACATTCTTTCGTTTGTTCATTTTTTGGGAATACCAACAATTAGAAATAAAATCTTGGAAATGCAAAACCTCACATGACTCTTGCATTTTATTTTGTTACTTTTAATTTTTGTGTACGTTGGATATCTAAAAAGGACAAATAATATTTAGAAATAAAATTTGTGCTATTTTTTTATTTCCAAATTCATATAGTTCTCTCTCTCTCTCTCTCTCTCTCTATATATATATATATATATATATATATATATAATTTTTTAAGAAAAATATTATGGATATAAACTATATATACCAATATTACAAAGATTTTTAAACTTATGACTCATGAGCGTAATGTAACATGTGATAGTAAGTTAATTATCATTTTTATGAGATTATCATTGATATATATATATCATAAAATGACATAATTATATAAATATATTTTCTAATTGTCAAATCAAAAAACTTAATTAAATTCTAGAATTATTGTTAAATTGACTTTTCTCTTCTTCCTTTTCCCATCAAATTATATTTTTTTCTCTTTTCTACCTTTTTGTATATTAAATTATTATTTCTTTTTTTCCTTTTTGTATATTAAATTTGTTTAAATTATCGACCGCCCATTTAAAAAGCTAAATAATTAACGAACTTCCTCGTGATTTCATAAAGTTGTGGAATATTTCTTTACTTTTTTTTTCGTAGAGATCAAGTACGTTTAAGTATTAAAATTAATACAACTTGAATTAATTTTAATTAATCCAAAGATAAAGTTTGTTGAATAAATCATTATTAAATTGTATAATCTCAAAAGCTAAGCAGAAAGTTACGCCCACTAAAACATATTTTATTCTATTTTCTCTGTTTTTTTTTAAACAACTAAAAATAATATAATCAATTATTCCCACAGGCTTTTCACTATACTTTCTGGGTGCGGTTGCGGTTGGTAGGAAGGAAAATGTTTTCCGCAAAAAATATTTTTTTAGGAAAATAAGTGAGTTTGTTTGATATATAAATAAAAATATATTATTTTTAAAATGTATGTATATAATTTCGATAAATATTTATAGAAGTGTATTGGAAAGTTGGAAGGTAAAGATGATGTGTATTGGAGAGTCGGAAGGATACAGTTAATATGAAATGCAATTTGTGGAATTTTTTTTCCTTACTTTCATTATGAAAATTATCAGATTTTCAATTTTTTTGATTGATCGAATATGTGAAAATACTGGACACACCCTCTGCGTATGCTTTTGTTTCCCTCTTTTTTTCATTTTTATTTCAATATATGTGACACATTTTTTCTCTTTAGTTATTATTATTCTAAAAGAATGATATAATATTTCTAAATCTATTAATTATTAATTTTACATTGTCTTATTTTACTTTTAATGAAATTTTCTTATTATCACATAAATATTCTGACACGTTTAAGACACAAGTTTTAAAAGTTTTACATCCAATATATTATAACATGTATTAGATTATAATTTTCCAAAAAAAAATGTCATACTGATTTCACATAAACTGAAACGGAGAAAAGTATTAGAATGATGCTTGCATATGTCTAATCATTATTTCAAAGATTAAAGAAATACACCCCATATAATCACACACTTACATGCTCACAAAATGAATTAATATCATATCATATATAATCACATGAGTAGTAATGATTTATTTGCCTAATCATCATGAAACTTTTGATTGGCAAAAATTAAGAACCATTTTGTCATCCTCAATTCATTATCATATGATTTAATTATGTCAAAAATATTTAGTCCTGATATATGAGTATCACAATCTTCTAATAATTTTATGCAAAAACTATATAGACAATATTAATTGATTGAGATTATATTTTAGTCATGTAGTATTTCTTTAAACCATGTTTGTTAGGAATTAATCTTTAGCTTTATTTGATATTTATATATTGACTGATATATAAATATAAAGATTTTTCTAGCGTGTTCAAGAAACAAAGATTTTACAAAAATCGATCTTAAATAAAGCGACATGGTCATGTAGATAGTTAAGGTCCGTATAGAGATCATCTACATTTTTTCTTGGAATCAACATTAGAGATATGTATATCAAAGAGTGGTCAGTTTAGATACAGTCTATCGAAAACTAAATTATATTATGTATATTGATTAAATTTAGATTTATATCTATATATAATATCTGAAATATCACTCTTGAATATCCTTGATGAAATTCTTAATTTCGATATAATTTTTAGATGTTATTGTAGTATTAGTTGAAGCCACCAATGTGATTGCTTGTTGAAACCAAATTTTCTTTGGGATGTATAAACACTTGATCAACCTAGAGGAACTCAAGCTTGATATGTGCATTGTCCTAAGATGATATCATGAGATCTCAATACATCAACTTTGCTAATATTCTTCAAAAAACTAAAAAAAATTGGAATTTTTGATGAAAAGTCCGTATAAAACATTACTTCGATGAGTGTTTTTTGATCTGACAGTACGTTCATTGAAAATTGACTGATTTCTGATAGTGTCTCTACATGATGGGATTGAAAATCTTGCTTACAAAACTTGTGCTCTTAGGGCATGTAGACAACTCAACATGTTTTTTTTTATAAGAAACTTCCTATAAACTTTAGTTGAAAAATTAGAAGATATTGGGAAATAGCTGCACCTCATGTTTTTTGTTGGTTTTGTTTGTTTTTTGAAGGGTGTGATTATGGGTTTTCATGCTCAAATGGCACTTTTGGTGGAAAAAGAATGGAAGTGAGATAGTAATAATTAAAAAGAAAATTAAATTTGGAATGTAGTGAAAGGGAAAGGCAATGGTTTATTTTTAAAAAAAAATTCTAATAGTTCTTGGAAGAAAATGGTTAGAAGGATAATTCTCTATCCTCACATGTATAAAAAAATATATAATAAGCACCAAAACAATTTTCATCTATATAATTTTGTTTTCCTTATTTTTGCTAAAATGCATTAAGCTTTATCACTACTAGAAATACCAGTATTTTCTATACTAGTTGGTCTATAAAGGCATCACTTATATTTCTTAATTCATTTTATCTTAGAAAATGAAGTTGCTCGAAAGGAAGTTTCAAAATTACTGAACTATTTTTATTTTTCAAAAGAAACTATTTGAAAGCCCTTATAGTTTGTTGCTTCCAAACCTAGTTGTCGAGGGTTGTCGAGGGCCTGATAATTATATCATGACGTCAAAAGAGTGTGTTCTTTTAGATAATTAGAAAATTGTAGATGTAGATAACACAACGAATGATACATACTTGGAAATAGGTCGATCATAAATAAGTTTTGTCATGTCTCCCATCTCCCTCGATTCATTTGCACGCTCTCGTTAGGTGTGGCAGTCAGTTACATTAGGTAATTAACAAAGGAAAGAATTTAATCTAATAATGGGATAGGTAAACGTAGAGATTATCAACCAATGTCCTACTCGAGATGAAGTACTTGTCATTCCTAAACCAAAAGGGAGAAAGGAGAAGGCATGAAAAATGTCCTTGGAAGATGGAATGATCGAAAATGTACTTGGTGAAAAAAATTGATGATTTTTTTATCAAAAATTCTAGATTTTCAATGATATGATGATAGAAAATTATGTCGAAAATTCACATGTTTCTAATAATGAATATAACTGTAACACCCCGTATTCGAAACAGACCAAAAAGACAGATTTTGAGAAGTTGCAGGTGCAACTTACGGTCACCATCCACGGACCGTAGGTCAGACCACGGCCCGTACTGGTGGTCCGTGGTTCACCACTGCAACCCCTCCCAAACCAGCTCAGAAAAAAATTAGCTAAGTCTCGACTCACGGACAGACCCACAGTCCGTAGATCAGACCACGGTTCGTGGTCTGTGACCGTGGATCGAGATCTCCTTTACCCAACCTATGGCATGAACTACGGTCGACCAGCACGGACCGTCATTCGATCCACGGTCCGTAGGTCTGACCGTAGATGAGGGTTAGCAGCTAGTTAGATGAAAATTATTGATGGGTCAACTTCAGATGGTCATAAATCTTAGCACAAAATGAATTATGTGTCCCATTACCTATGGTTATATAAATAATTGGATTATCTTTCCAACGCCACCGAGTTTGCTAAATTCCGACCTACGAGTAAAAAGTTATGCTCGTTTTAGTGAAGACCTATAGAGCAGACTCGACCTACGGACCCAATCGACGGACCGTAGATTGAGTGACGGACCGTAGGTCCAATCCGTCAGTCACTCCGACAACAATTAAGTC
>NW_006238946.1:2841652-2844238 GCF_000226075.1 Solanum tuberosum
AGAACAATCAGCGGATTCAAGCTCCTGTGAATGCAAATGGTGGGTCAGCAGCAGCGAGGGTCCGTGACTTTGTTAGGATGAATCCGCCTGAGTTCTTAGGATCATAGACAGGTGAAGATTCCCTGAATTTCTTGGATGAGATCAAGAAGATCTTTGAGGTGATGCAGGTCACTGGGAATGATCGGGTTGAGTTAGCATCTTACCAACTGAAAGATGTAGCTCATATCTGGTATACTCAGTGGAAGGAGAACAGGGGTACAGATGATGCTCCTATCACTTGGGATTGTTTCAGCGAAACCTTTCTAGACAGGTTTTTCCCCATAGAGTTGAGAGAAGCAAGGGCCCAGGAATTTATGAACTTGAGGCAGGGTAACATGACTGTCCAAGAGTATGGGCTCAAGTTTAACCAACTCTCCAGGTATGCTCCTCACATGGTTGTTGATTCCAGGGCTCAGATGAATAAGTTTTTCTATGGAGTGTCAGACTTAGTGAAAATAGAGTGTAGGAATGCTATGTTGTTGGGAGACATGAACATCTCTAGGCTCATGACTCATGCTCAGCAGGTTGAGGGTGATAAGCTTAGGGAACAGGCTAAGGAGACTAAGAAAGCAAGGACAGGTAACTATGAGTATTCCCAACAGAAATCGGGTGGTGGAAATCGCTCGCAATTTCAGCAGAAGTCCTCGACTCCAGCACTTTCATCAGGTAGTGTTCCATCCCCTAGGTTCCGTAATGATCAGAAAGGTAGGGTGTCAGGCTCTAAGGTACAAGGTAGTGTTTCAGGCACAAAATCTTACCCAACTTGCCCGAAATGTAACAAGAACCATTTGGGCGAGTGCCTTGCAGGTAAGGAAGGATGTTTTGGGTGTGGTCAGTTTGGTCATAGATTGAAGGATTGTCCTTCTAGACAAGGTCAAGGAGGGAATAATGGTAGAGCTCAGTCTACAACTTTAGCAGCACCAGCAGGTCGCCCGACTCAGCAGGGTAACTCTGCTAGTACTGGTGGCAGACAGCGCCAAAACAGGCTCTATGCTCTTCAGGCTCGTCAAGATCAGGAAGATTCTCCTAATGTGGTCACTGGTACGTTACGAGTCTGTGATCTTGATGTTTATACATTGTTAGATCCAGGGGCTACTTTGTCTTTTGTAACTCCTTAAATAGCAGTCCAATTCAGTGTTAGCCCAGAAACTCTTTCAGAACCCTTCTCAGTCTCTACTCCAGTCGGTGACCCAGTTATAGCTAGACGGGTATACAGAAATTGCCCTATCACAGTCCCTCAGAAAATCACCTCAGCAGATCTTGTAGAGTTAGAATTGATAGACTTCGATGTCATTCTAGGCATGGATTGGTTTCAGTTCTTACATGCCTCAGTCGATTGTAAAATTCGGGTTGTTTAGTTCCAATTTCCAAATGAGCCAGTCTTAGAATAGAAGGGTAGTAGCTCAGTACCTATATGTTGATTATCTCTTACCTTAAGGCCAGAAAGAGGTGGATCTAGAGGGTGGTGTAGCACATATTGAGGAAAAAAGGAAGGAAGTAGAAAAATATGTTCATCGTCTTGCTCTCTTAGGAGTTAGTTTTATTAACACATCAGATGGTGGTATGATAGTCCAGAATAGATCAGAATCTTCTTTGGTAGTGAAAGTTAAGAAAAAGCAAGACAGCGATCCGATAGTACTTGAACTCAAGGGTGCAGTCCATCAACAGAGAGTTGAGGTTTTTCTCGCAAGTGGGAGATGGTGTATTTCGCTCTTAGGGTAGATTGTGTGTTCCTAATGTGGGTGAGTTGAGACAACATATTCTTGCAGAGGCCCATAACTCCAGATATTCTATCCATCCAGGCACCCTAAGATGTACCGCGATCTGCGGGAAGTCTATTGGTGGAATGGTATGAAAAGAGATATAGCAGATTTTGTGGCTAAGTGCCCCAATTGCCAGCAAGTCAAGGTAGAACATCAGAAACCAGGAGGTATGACTCAAGAGATTGACATTCCTACTTGGAAGTGGGAAGTGATCAACATGGACTTCATCACAGGTTTACCTCGTACTCGCAGACAACATGACTCCATTTGGGTGATTGTTGATAGGGTTACTAAGTCTTCTCGATTTTTGGCAGTCAAGACTACAGATTCGGCGGAGGATTACGCCAAGCTTTACATTAATGAGATTGTGAGGTTGCATGGGGTTCCTTTGTCCATCATCTCAGATAGAGGTCCTCAGTTTACCTCTCATTTCTGGAAGTCATTTCAGAAAGGTCTTGGTACTAAGGTAAATCTGAGCACAGTATTTCATCCTCAGACGGATGGTCAGGCAGAGCGTACCATTCAGACCTTAGAGGACATGTTGAGAGCTTGTGTGATCGACTTCAAGGGTAGTTGGGATGATCACCTTCCTCTTATTGAGTTCGCCTACAACAATAGTTACCATTCCAGCATTCAAATGGCCCCTTATGAGGCATTGTATGGGCGTAGATGTAGATCTCCAGTTGGTTGGTTTGAAGTAGGTGAAGCAACCTTGATAGGACCAGATTCGGTCCTTGATGCTATGGAGAAAGTGCAACTCATTAGAGATAGACTTAAGACAGCC
>NW_006238946.1:2846230-2848079 GCF_000226075.1 Solanum tuberosum
CAAATCAGATTATCATGTTATTTCTCAGTTTATTGCATGAATTTCAGAACCCTAGCTATGTATTTCTTTAGTTCTTGAATTACACATGCTAGGTCAGATATTTCAGTATTCAGTTATACATGCCTCAGTTTATGCATGCATCATTATCAGATTAATTGTTGCATTCTCAGTTTGCATGTTCAGTTCGAGCTATCCAGTATTTACAGAAATTCAGTCATAACCAGTTAACTACTTAATTCATTGGGAGTAGCATAATACCGAGTTGGACTAGGGTTTCAGCGTACCCATATAGTCCCAGAACTACGAGCCACGTAGGTGTAAGTCCCCTCTGTGGGCAACATCAGTTTAGTGATCACGCCAGCCTGCCTCTATACCTCTGGCAGGGTATATTGGGTCCTCTCGATGGGGCGTATACATCGGACTCCACATTTAGATCATGTGGTGTCGGTTATTAGTAGCTCCCACAGTTCAGTCAGACTCTATTGCATTGACCATATTTCAGTACAGTCAGTATTCAGTCTCAGCATGTTATAAATTTGGTCATTGCATCAGTTAGCTCAGTATTCAGTATTTTCAGTATCTATATCATGTTCAGATTATTTCATTGCTTTATTGCTTTGTTCAGTTATATGTTATTTCAGCTTTACTCTATCCTGCATGCTCAGTACCTTTCAAGTACTGACGCATACGTGCGCTACATCTTCTCGTGATGTAGGTTCAGGTTCTCAGTATCCAGATCACGCTTAGATCGATTTTCGATCTTCAGTTCAGCAGCATCAGTGGTGAGTCCTCATTCTTCGAGGACTAGTGACATGTTTATCTTTATTGTTTTTAGTCTTTAGTTTCAGTTTTGCTAGATCTAGTTGGGGCATGTCCCAACATTTCTAGTTAGTTTAGGGGCTTATTTCAGACATAGTTAGATTCAGCTTAGTGTTGAGTTAATATCTTCTTTGTATTAAACTCATCAATTTTCATATATCTCAGATATAGTATATGGGTATTCCCCATCATTTCAAACTTACTTTATGATTTAGCTTCCGCATCAGTTATTATTATCTTTAGTATGCTCATGATCATGCCAGCAGGGTTAGCTTGGGATCACTTGTGGTCCTAGGTCCCGTGTCCGCGTCTCGGGGGTAGCTCGGGGCGTGACAATAACAAGTACCTAGAATAAGTTGAGATCAATTATGATGAATTCTTTGAATATTGAATTCACATAATAAATATAAAAAATTCTTTCATCTAGCTTTATATGATATCAAAATTGATAAGCATAGTAGATCCAAATCCATTTAATTTAATTTATCAACTAGCTAGTTACAAACGAAAAAATTGAACCAAAACGACAAAAATCAAACTAATAACTTTTATTTTATTTGGTTTGAGTTTATAAATTTAAAAATCGACTAAATTAATTTAATTTTTATTTTAATTAAAAATTTATTCATATCGAACCATGAGTACCCCTACTATATGATATCGAAATTTATAAGCAATTAATTACTAGATCCAATTCAATTTAATTCAATTTTTCTCTCCGTCCAAATTACAAACAAATGAGGCAAATAATTTAATTCCTCTTCCTTTTTTTTGCTCCATTTTTACTCAAGCTTTTGCATCAAGTCAACGAATTAATTAAGCCATGTGATGCTCTTTTTCTAATAATAGGTATGTTTGGTATAAAACAAAATGTTTTTTTTAAAAAAAAATAAGTGAATTTCTTATTTATTTTCTTTATGTTTAATAAGTATTTAAGAAATATTATTCAAAGATCAATTTATATGTAGTTTAACAAAATATTATGGGGATGGGATGAAGAGCAGGGGGGGGGGGGGGGGGTGGGGGGGGG
>NW_006238946.1:2848227-2878248 GCF_000226075.1 Solanum tuberosum
GGGGGGGGGGGGGGGGGGGGGGGGGGGGGGGGGGGGGGGAGGGGGGGGGGGGGGGGGGGTACTGAGGTGGCAAGGGTCGGGATAGTCAAGAGATGGGGGTTGGGGACCAGAGAGGAGATAATGAACTTGAAAATTACTTATAAAACTTGATTTTTTTCCTATTTTCTTTAGAGAAGTCATTTTCTTTATTTTTAACGAACTTGATTTTCTAAGAAAAATATTTTCCAAAACATTTTGACCATTCGTATCCAAGAATGTGGCCTAATGATCAATGAGCTGGAGCAAATATGTAATAAAGTTCAATTCAAATACATGAAAGCTCAATTTGTAGGTTGACTCTAAATATGTGACAAATTTATGACTTATTTTGGATGCAAAAAATAATAAATTATATTTAGGTACAAGTTAGTTAGTTTGAGTTCACACAGGCCATATTATATAGTAGCATAGCTTAGGACATAGATGGAATATTTTTTTATAGATGCCCTTACATTGAATGTGGGGTCTCTCATTAATAATATACTCCCTCTGTCTCAAAATACTTGTCATAATAAAAGTTTAAGACAAAATTAATTAACTTTCTCTCATTTTACCATTAGTTTTAATTGTTCCTGAAGACTACAAACACCTAGATTATGACACATAAATAGAGTATAATATTCAAATATAAATAAGGATGCAACAACAACACAACAATATACTTAGTGAAATCCCACTAACCAGGATTTGAGGAGGGTAGAATGTAACACAGACCTTACTATTACCTCAAGGAGGTAGAAATGTTATTTTCGATAGACCCTTGGTTCAAGTGCATCAAACTCAAGTATAAGAGGACGAAAATAAGGATAAAATAATCAATACCCTTCTTAAATAATGTTTTCTTAAGAGGCGTGTAAAAGAAAAACACGACAAGTATTTTGAAACGGAGGGAGTATACAGATTCAATAGTCAAATACCTCTTTTGGTTAATATTTTCTTAAGAGTCGTGTAAATGATAAACACCATAAGTATTTTGAGATGGAGGAAGTATATAGGTTCAAAGGGAGTTAAACAATTGTATATAGTATAGCTTATAGGTAGATACATTAATTAAAAGAATATATGTTCATATCAAAACAAAGTAAGGGAGAAGACCACAGACTTAATCATATGAAAAGGACAATAAACACATCATTTTCAAATCCTAATTACATCCCCTTCCCCACCCCCCACCCCCTCTCAAGGCCAACTTCCCCCTTATTTAAACCTCTCTATTCCTCTAAACCCTCTCCACACAATTCATTGTCAACTTGAAAACTCATAATATTTCTCTTTTCTCCTCCTTGATCTTCAACAACAACAAAAAAAATTGCAAGAAAAACAAAAGTTGAGTTCATTGCATATTTCTAGAACTTATCTTGATGAATCAATATTGTAACAGTCCTTGTTCACCTCTAATGGTTCATGAACTTGAACAAGAAGACTTGTTTGCTGGTAGATGTATACTAGTAAATGGTCCTGTAATTATTGGTGCTGGTCCTTCAGGACTAGCAGTTGGCGCGGGCCTTAAACAACAAGGGGTTCCCTTTGTGATCTTGGACCGCGCCAACTGCATTGCGTCCTTATGGCAAAACAGGACGTATGATCGCCTTAAACTTCACCTCCCACGACAATTCTGCGAATTGCCTTACTTCCCATTTCCACAAAACTTCCCTGAATATCCTACCAAGTACCAATTCATTAGCTACCTTGAATCTTATGCCAAGAACTTTGAGATCAGCCCACGATTCAATGAGTCGGTCCACTCTGCTAAGTATGATGAAACTTGTGGTTTATGGAGGTTGAAGACAGTGTGTAGAAATGGTTCAGTCATTGAATATATATGTAGGTGGCTTGTGGTGGCTACAGGAGAGAATGCAGAAAAAGTAGTGCCTGAATTCGAAGGATTAGAAGATTTTGGTGGACATATTATGCATGCTTGTGACTATAAAACAGGGGAAGTTTATGAAGGGAAGAATGTGTTAGTTGTTGGATGTGGCAATTCAGGCATGGAAGTTTCACTTGATCTTTGCCACCATAATGCAAGTCCATCCATGGTTGTTCGAAGCTCGGTAAGTCTCATTTAAAATCTTTCATAAGCTACATAACTTACATCTGCTAAAGAAGAAGAAAAACACTCAATTTCCTTCATTTGCCGGAAAATCTGCACACGACATATCTAATTCCTCATGACACGTATATAAAATGTTCAATCTTTCATAAACAACATGACTTACGTTTACCAAGAGAAAAAAAACACTCAATTTCCTTGAGCGCGTTATGTCTATGTCCTTCATTTGCCAGAAAATCTGCACTTGACATGTCTAATTCCTCATGACAAGTATATAATGTTCAATCTTTTCATGGAACAGGTTCATGTTTTACCAAGGGAAATACTCGGAAAATCGACGTTTGAGTTAGGAGTATCAATGATGAAATGGCTATCAATTGATGTAGTTGACAAGATATTACTAGTTGCAGCAAGGTTACTTCTTGGAAACATAGAAAAGTATGGTTTAAAAAGGCCATCCATTGGACCTTTACAACTCAAAAACACAGAAGGAAAAACTCCAGTTCTAGACATAGGTGCATTACAAAAGATTAAAACAGGAGACATAAAGATAGTTCCAGCAATCAAGAAATTTTCTCAAGGAAAAGTAGAATTTGTCAATGGAGAAATTCAAGAAATTGATTGTATCATTTTGGCTACAGGATATTGCAGCAATGTTCCTTCTTGGTTAAAGGTAAGAAAAATAAAACAACTTTTTATTTTGGTTGTGTATTTATTTTTTAATTTATGGATTGTTGTGACAGTTATGGAAGTTGTTTTTTTCTTTTTAGATTCTCTGTTCCTATTTCTTGTAGTATTGTTATATATGATCAGGTGGATGGTACACATATTTTTTTATACTATGGTAATAATATTTTCAGAAACAAGATTGAGCTTTCCAAGAAAATAGTTGAATGGATTAGATCAGAGATCTGAGCAGCAAATAAAATTCTGTTTTTTGTCCTTTTTTCTATGTTTCATATATTTCAAAAATATTTTCT
This sequence comes from Solanum tuberosum, assembly GCF_000226075.1. NCBI lineage: Eukaryota > Viridiplantae > Streptophyta > Magnoliopsida > Solanales > Solanaceae > Solanum > Solanum tuberosum. The sequence continues at coordinate 2,851,297 of NW_006238946.1, forward strand.
TTGAATTTTGGTATAATGAGTTAATTTTCTTCTTTTTAAAATGCAGGAAAGTGAATTTTTTTCAAGGGAGGGATTTCCAAGAAGTCCATTTCCAAATGGATGGAAAGGAAAAGCTGGTTTATATGCAGTTGGATTTACAAGGAGAGGACTTTCTGGTGCATCTTTGGATGCAATTAAAGTATCACAAGATATTGGCAAAATTTGGAAAGAAGAAATTAAACAGAAAAATCAATCTGTTGCTGTTGCATGTCATAGAAGAAGCAAGTTACCTTCCTTCTAATAAACAACGACAACAACATACTTAGTATAGTCCTGCAAGTAGAATCTGGAGAGGGTAGAGTGTACACACATCTTACCTCTATCTGTTGTTTCTAATAGACCCTCCAAGTTACCCTTCTAATATAATTTTTTTATATATTTTTTTAACTTTTTACCTTTTCTTCCTGTAATTTTTTACTTGCAAAGTAACCAAAAAAAAAGGAAAAAAGTAAAGACCATTTTGTGACAAAAGACAAAAACAGAGAGCAGCCCTGTCCAGAGAAATACCCAAATTCATCTTTGGGCATTTTAGTAGGAAGAAGAGGCTTTTTTTAGCATCTACTTCTAAGGAGAAATTTGTACAAAAGGTTTATTAATATATGTACTAATAGAAAAAATGTGACAATATATATATATATATATATATATATATCCTTTTCTTGTAAGTAATTTAATCAGTTCCTTTTAAATAGTAAGGAAGGTTATACAGTTGTTCACTCAACCAAAAATATTAACAGCCCCTAGCCAATATACATATATTGTAAACAGTTCCACATATATATTTTGTATATCATGAGCTAAGTTGCTCAGACTTTTCAAAAATATCGATGGATTTTTGGAGAATCTAACACAGATATGAAAGGAAAATTAACCTTATGATATTGTCAAAGTTGGTAAAAGAATGGTCAAAGGTAATAGGAAGGTTCTCTCACTCAATAAATTTTGGTCCACCTAAGTCATTTATTCTACTGATGGGATCTATCTCTAGAACTTGGTCCACCTAGGGGCCCCATTAAATATGGTGGACCAAAATATCCATAATTCCACAACATCCCTTCTTTAAATTTAAATATGACATAGACTTTTCACTAGTTTAGTTCAAGAAAATACCTATGCATAACTCTTAGAGCACCCCCATGTTGCCAAGCACATGGATAGAGCCCACAAAGAAGAGAGAAACATAGGGGGTAAAAAGATCCCCTTGCCTTCAAGTCAAACTTGGAAGGTACCCTGTCTATATTGCTCAGACTCTTTAAAAATGTCACTGTGTGCATGTCGGATCCATCCTCTGAAAGTAGCAGATTTTTAACTAGTCTGAGCAACATAGGATTCAATGGTAAAGGCATAACACGTTATGTGTGTTTTGAACTTTGTTGTGGACAATAACCTGGTATATAGAAAAGGTAAAGGAACAAACTCATTATTCATTGAGTTTCGAACCATGCATCAGCTAACTAGCCCTCAGAAATTTCTCGATTATAAGAAAGAAAAAGTCAAACTTGGAGAATAGTTTGATACTATTTGATCTTTCTAAAACTTTCACCTGTATAATAAAGTATACTTTTAAGAGATTTCCCAAATTGGATAGAATTTAGAATGCCATACCTCAGACCAATGCCATATGAGTCTCGCTAGCTCAGGCATTATCACCTAGTAAAGTGAGAAGATTATCTTGAACTTTAAAGGGGTACAACTGCATGGATTTGGTAGTTCAAAGATTCATCCTGAAGTAATCAAATTCCCCTCTTCACAAGTCAAAATATATCTAACATTTTTTCACAATATCTCATTAAAACAGCTTGCCTTACCAAAAATAGAAAATTATGAGAAATAGAAACAATGATTCATTTTATCCATCTAGCCTAGCCCTAGCCACACCTATCAGCAAATCTTATATGAATCATTGCCATGTTAGCATCCTAAATTTTTTCTCCTGTCTCAATTCTTCTTTATTTGGTTCCTGTACAATGTCCATAAATTGAAATATCCAAAGGGCATCACTTTGTAACAATAGATGCCTCGTTCATCTAAAAGAGATAGGGAGAGGGAGACAGACGTAACTGATAGATGGATGAATATACAAGTGATGGTCAGTTCTATGAATAAAAATCTCGAGTTAGAGGCATTGCGAGGAAACAATTCAATTGAATCATTGAGGAAGGGGGAAGAAGAAGGTTGATTATAGGTTCAGAGGAGTGGTCCATGGTTGTCTCCTTGGTAACAATTAGTATTTCCTGTTTTATAACAATCATATATCATATATATATATGTATCATATATTACTATAAGCATGAACAAAAAAAGTTGAAAAGTTGAATTACGGTTTTACCCCTTCTATTAATTAAATTGTTATAAAATATTTAAATATTTGATTTGTATAAGTTTAATTAAAATGTTAAATGACTTTTTAGACTTCCTAAGATTAATTCCTAATTAAATATCTAATTTATTAATATTTATCATCTATAATCTATATGTATATAATAATTACAATTTTTTTTTAAAAAAAGTTTAATTAAAATGTTAATGACTTTTAGACTTCCTAAGATTAGTTCCTAATTAAATATCTAATTTATTAATATTTATCATCTATAATCTATATGTATATAATAATTACAATTTTTTTTTAAAAAAAGTTTAATTAAAATGTTAATGACTTTTAGACTTCCTAAGATTAGTTCCTAATTAAATATCTAATTTATTAATATTTATCATCTATAATCTATATGTATATAATAATTACAATTTTTTTTTAAAAAAAGTTTAATTAAAATGTTAATGACTTTTAGACTTCCTAAGATTAGTTCCTAATTAAATATCTAATTTATTAATATTTATCATCTATAATCTATATGTATATAATAATTACAATTTTTTTTTAAAAAAAGTTTAATTAAAATGTTAATGACTTTTAGACTTCCTAAGATTAGTTCCTAATTAAATATCTAATTTATTAATATTTATCATCTATAATCTATATGTATATAATAATTACAATTTTTTTTTAAAAAAAGTTTAATTAAAATGTTAATGACTTTTAGACTTCCTAAGATTAGTTCCTAATTAAATATCTAATTTATTAATATTTATCATCTATAATCTATATGTATATAATAATTACAATTTTTTTTTAAAAAAAGTTTAATTAAAATGTTAATGACTTTTAGACTTCCTAAGATTAGTTCCTAATTAAATATCTAATTTATTAATATTTATCATCTATAATCTATATGTATATAATAATTACAATTTTTTTTTAAAAAAAGTTTAATTAAAATGTTAATGACTTTTAGACTTCCCATCTATAAAAATTTACATGAAACACACGTGCGAAGCACGTGCTCAAAAACTAGTATATATATAAAAGAGAACCTTAGGCTCGCCTACGTGGCGCCACTACAAACCAGAATTCCCTTTTAATTTATTTATTTACAAAACTAGCCTTCTCCTTTCATGAAAAGTTGTGACTTTTCTAACAAGTTGTGACTTCAATGAAGAGTTGCGACTTTAACGAAGAGTTGCGACTTTTATGAAAAGTTGTGACTTTTATGAAAAGTTGTGAATTTTATGAAAGGTTGTGACCTTTCCGAAGGGTTGCAACTTTTCCAAATAGTTGTAACCATTCCGATAAGGCACAATAAATATTTGTTCACACTACCCTTTGTTATCTATAAATAGAGGGATTTCCTCTCATTATAAATTATGAACCTCTTCTTCTTCTCCACAATTAAATATTTGTGCACTTTCCTCCTATTGAATGTTACAGATCCTGGTATGTATTTTTATAGTCATTAATTTATGCTTATGTTATTAATGATAAATGATAAAATGTAATAATTTTCACTTTCCTTTACATTATTAACGTGTATTACTATGTAATTTTGTATGCAAGATAATATAGTGTTTTAGCTTTAATGACCGATAGGTTCTAAGTATTATTTTATAATTTCCATCGGATAGTATTACTAGTCTTATAATATAAGATGAAATGGGAATTGAACTTCTTTTCAATGAGATCCAACATGATTTAAATTTCCCATTGCACAATGAACAAAGAACATAAAAAAATTCCACTGACAGAAAAGATTTAAACAAAAAGAAGAAAATCTAAAGAAGTAGTACATATATAGACAACCCATATGAGTTCCCATGCTGTTGAATCAACCATGCAGCAAACCCTTATCTCCTGTCCCATCTAGAATTGCTTCACCACCACATAAAAAATTCTTGTAAAAACAAATATAGATATATTATATATAAAAAAAAAGACAGTTTCAAACCATAAATTAATGAATGTAAAACACACAGAGCTCATGTTCCTCAACTTGATCCATGCGAAGTGTTTGAATTTAACTTCTCTAACAGGGAGCCACAGTTTCTATTATGTCCTTCTGCAGTGGAACTTAGATTTTTTTCCTAACCTTGCAACCAGGGGCAGAGCTACAGTTCTTCCTACGGATTCGACATTGTTGAGAAATACAAGTAAATAATAAAAAGAGTTCTCTCTCTAACAACTTAAGTTTTTAGATGAGATGATCACACACTTCAACAGACACAACTCAATAGCTGTATTTGTGTTTAAAATTTATTTACTACGACAAGATACCAGTGTAATCCCACCAGCAGGGTCTGCGGAGGGTTGAGTGTATGCACACCTTACCCTTATCTCGTGGAGGTTAAAATTTATTTAATATGTATAAATAATATATCCATAAATCAGTAAGCTATATTTTCTAGAATTCAAAACTCATAAACTCACAATTCTAGTTCCGCCTCAGCTTGCAAACCTATTATTAGACATCACTTTTACCAAGAGAGAAATACACATGGCCTGGGTCACTAACTATTTCCTCAAAGTTCCATAAGAAAGCCCATTCCTTCATGCCCTGATAAGCAGTCAATTTGCAAGTGTTAACTTGAGTTGGATGGTGGGCACTATATCTTTGTATCTTACTGTTGCATGTCCTACTAGAAGAATGTGTATCCTGTGATTGGTAAAGTTAAAATATATGAAGCTTATATAGGTGTCCCATATAAAACATGAGATAATAGTGGTGGAGCATCCTTGTCCAAGGGGTGTCAATTTGTTGAAAAATCACATTGTATAGATAGATAAGAAAATTTATATAGATATACTATATGTTGAATCTCCTTTACTTCTTCGTGTATTTATACTGACTTCCCTTAGTGAAATCACAGTCCACCAGTCGTCTTTCATAATCATTGACTAACACTTTTAACCATTTCAAAAAGAATTTGAAAAATGAATTTCCTTATCATTGTACTCTGAACATGGATTGAAACGATGAAAGTTTTATTTTCGAAAACTATAAGTCATCTTTCAGACTTCATACTGGAGATAGGTCGAAATGACTCTTGATAAGCTACATATCACATTCAGTTTGAACCAGAAGACAAACAGAAAAATATCTTAAGCCAAGCTAAATCAAATGTGATATCATGGATTCACTATCAAAAGCACAAGCATTTGAAACTAAATCACATACATGCAGAATTGTTTTTACCAATAGTCAGCATAGTTAATTATTATAAAAGGAATTACATTTCTATCAAAAAGAGTTAATTCAGATGCATGTTTAATTTGACACTACACAAGGAGTTGCAACTTGCAATCACCAAGGTTTTTTTGATAACCGTGTTGTACGGGTTAGCTTGCACGCACCTCGACTACTTTACGGGATACTTGCAGCCTCCCACCAGCATAGGTACCGGATAACTTTGTTCGCCAAAGCCTGAGTTGCAAACACCAAAGTTTCACCATCAAATTATTCACTTTTTGGAAAGCATTTGATCAATTTCTCCACTCTGGTTGTACATGCTAACAATTTTCTTTGAATATTCAGGCATATGTCTGTCCGCTCTGCAATTTCACAAAAACACGAGTGAGAGAAAAAATTAGTGTAATCCATCATACTGGAACAAATATGAATTTTTACAAACCTTTCTTTTCCCCATTTGCGGACTACGTGTAAGTAATTTCTGATTGTGTGATAATCTAGCGAGTAACGTGCAAATTCTAGACCCTTCGGTCCGACCTGAACCCAGAGAAACAAGTTTAAGCACAGGGAATTTGTTGTCCTTTCTGAAAGTAACAAGTCAATGAACAAAAAGTTCTTACTATGTTGAGAAGAAATGCTATTAAATTTCCAACAAACTTTGGAGCAGGTTGAGAAGGACCTCTTCCTGGAAATTCAGAAAGTTTCTGCATCAAGTCTTGTGAGATCACCAGAAGGTGTTCAAGAAAAATATTTACTTCAAGAATATAACAGAAATGGATTTACTTCTCGGGGTTCTGCCTTCAGCATATTGTAATCAACCGGGAGTATCATAAAAAATGAAGTAATTGAAGCAACTTAAATAGCTAAATCCACTTGACTTACAAGGATTAATACAAATTAAGGTTAATCTTAAATAAACAGTCGATGAGATGTGTAACATACTATAGAAGTAAACGAACCAGTAACCTGTTATGCCTGTATATACATAACATACTTGCTTATGAATGTTATCGAAGTAAATTGAGATTCATCTACAATCAATTTCCAAGCGTAGTGATAAATCCATCAAATTACGCATAACTTGAACAAGCAAATATTAGAAAATGGACTCAGCATCAAGAAAGATTGAGACCCTAACATTTCATACTTTTCAACAACATTGAAAGGGAAAAGGGATAGGGAAAAAAGTCAGATGGTTGATACTTGCACATGAACCCAACAAAGAACAGTACAAAACCCCGAGAGCAGATATCAAATTCTGAACCAGCAGCACTATGGGTACAGAGAGAGCCTGCTTAGTAACAACTTATGAAATGAATAAATATCACAAAATACCACATACCAAATTTTGCTTCATCATCTGCCTTCACGGTTTCCACGACAAATGGACGCCGCTTACCCTGAAAAAAGATGCATGCTTTGAAATAAGTATATCACAAGAAAGAGTTTAAAGGAAAAGTTGTGAGATGGAGCAACATGTATTACACTACTTATCGTTGGAGTAATTTCCAAGAGGTTCTCGATAAGGTTTAGCATTTCTCTACCACGTTCATTTCTGCATTTGGAATGTGCAAAAGTATCTCTTAAACAAGATTATTTGAGGGTAGAGCAATTAGCATGTCCTTTTAATTAACCTGTCAACGGCTTATACGATTTGGCAATACTTTACCTGACAGTAACATACTGGGGATGCTGCATCATGCTGATTCCACTGTATTTCGGCACACCCATGTATCCCACCACCAAATCCTGAAAAGTTCCTTAAAGGTAAGATTTGAAATGTTGGCATGCACCAGGATTATCAAGCTTTGCTTTTATTTAAAAGAAATAATCTGTCACGTTAATGTTTGGAAACTACTGTAATAGAGCAAGACAGCGACTGATAAATCTTCAAGGAGCAAAAATACTTAATTGTCATGGATAATAAGATATGCAGCATCAAATCTTCAATGATACGAATTCTAGAAACCTTAAAGAGTAAACTTATGACGGAACCATAATGCATTACCATCCAAGACCAAAATGAGTTTGCTACAAAATCCCCCCTTGGACCTCAACCACTGAATCTCATCTCCAGATCTGTCACAAGCTTTCACTTGAAAACAGTTGGAGCGAATGAGTGGCCAGGTCTAGCTCTAGAACCTATAAATTCCTCAATGATCGAGGATGCCTTTGCAAAACCTCTTTCCCTGTCAGAAAACTACACACTAGAAAAAGCTTTGTTTGTGAGACATGAAGAGAGAGGAGATGTATTCAAGATTTAATGATTTGATGACTACAATACAGACCTATTTATAAGTGGCAAACATAATAGACAAATAGGCATTTGAAAATGCAGGAAATTACACCAGTAAAATTTAATATTCCACCAGTAACACTTCACCTTTCAGCATCTAAGACTAATCAAAGTAGCATTTAAGAGTATGCTTTCCGTTGCTATTTGAAAGTCTTAACGTATGTGCATGTACTGTGCACATGCTGCTCTTGGATGTTTCTTTTCTCTGTATTCTTTGTGAAAATTGTATTGTGCAATATATCAGGGCCTTTGATTATGAACAGAGAACTCACCGCCAAGCCATTTGTGTAGTCAAAACAGCTGTAACATAGAAGGAAAGAACAGTTTACAGATCAGCACAAGTTCATATTCTGAAGAATGAGAGACAGGAAAATGAAATATATGATAAATGAGAATGTAGGAAACGTGAAGCTTGTATAGAATGTCCATTTAGACTTCTCCAACTACATAGCATCTTAACCTTAAGCCTTAAGCCTTAAGGACATTTGTAGAGCAGCTGAAATCCATGTTGACATTGTCTAAAAGAATGTTTTATTAGTTTGATGATTTCTTTATTTCCTAAATTGACACGGCAGGGAATGCTACTATATGCAACAAACTCAACTACAAGTATAGTTTTACACGGCTTATCAAACTTGATTTAACCCAATTGTCCATATCAGAGGAGACAACTTACAAGTGAGAACCAGAGATCACGTAGAACGTGATAAGCCCATGACACTACCTTCGTGCACATACTAACATACTTATGTATACTTTTCCCCAAGTTTATGCTCCATAAGTGAAGGAATTTTCTCAATACGAATGTAACTGAATACTAAATATATTAACTATTAGGAAGAAAGACGGTTCCTGAAGATTTTGTTTGTCATCAAATTTGTTAATCTACAAAATCTTTGTCTGCACACCAAATTTTCTTCCACAGATTTTCACCCTTACTCCATGAACAAAGTATCTAGAATAGTTTGACCAAGAAAGGATATTACGAGCATTATTTTTTTTTTTGAGAAAGGTAACATTACTTCTATATATCCACAGGTATACTACATCAAAGTGTAGTCCCCCTCCAAAAAGTTTTACTTACATCATTCCTAGGATCTTCTAGTTACAACCAGTCAATAATATTAAACACATTTTCAGCATCTCCTATCACTACTTGCTTACACCAAAAATAATAAAGCCCTAGGCAATTAGTCTTTATCTTCTGGATATTGTTCTGTTTTCCTTCAAAGCATCTTTGATTCCTTTCCTTCCAAATTGTCCACCAAATGCAAGCTGGGACAATCCTCCATCTCTTCTCATTTTTTCCTGCATTTCCATCCCTGTTCCAGCATTGTAGGACTTCTATAATACTCCCAGGCTTTGTCCACTTAATCTTCCTCTTTTGGGTAAACATCTGCCACAATTGATCAGTCCATTTGCAGTGTAAAAAGAGATGGTTGACTGTCTCCACCTGTTCTTCACATAGATAGCAACTAGAGCGTAGATTGGGTTTCCTCTTGTTTAAGTAGATTGGGTTCTCATGTGTCAAGACTGCCTACTTTGCCAAGAGCCATGTGAAGTAATTCACCTTGTAGGGAATTTCTGTTCTCCAGATCATCCTCCAGGGCCATCCTGCATGCTGCTCCTCCGTAGACCTGAGTTCTCTGTATGCTGATTTTACAGTCTCTCCCCCTTCCATACTAGTCTATCTTCCTCCCCTGTCAGATTGGTAGCCATTTGCATTGTATCATGAAATCTTGCTATGGTTGTCATCTCCCAATCATTTAGTCCCCTTCTTAGAAACAGGTTCCACCCTTGTCCTGTCCATAACTCTGCCACTGTTGCTTCTTGTCCTTGGCTCAGACTATGTAGTACAGGGAAAGTATGTTTGAGTGCTTCCTGCCCACACCAAATGTCATTCCAAAAAGCTACTTTTTCTCCATTGCCCACCTTGCAGCTTGTTCTCTCTTTGACCAGCTGCCATAGGTTCCTGATAGACCTCCATACACTACAATTGTAAGGGTTGGTGATCACCTCTGTCATCCATTTATCCTCCATGCCATATTTTTCTATTATTACTTCCTTCCATAGAGATACTTCTGGTGAGACAAATTTCCACAACCATTTCATCATCAAACTCTTGTTTTGGGTTTTCAGCTCTCTGATATTGAGTCCACCCCCTCTCTACTTACCAATAGTTCCTCCCATTTGACCAAATGGTACTTTCTCTTATCTTCGCTTCCCTGCCATAAGAAGTTCCTCCTAATCGCATCCAACCTCTTGGTTACCTTGGCTGGTATAGGGAATAATGACATCATGTACGAGGGAAGGGCATCCAGGACACTGTTAACTAGAGTTAGTCTGCCACCTGACGATAAATATTGACACTTCCAGTTTGCAAGCTTCCTTTCACATTTCTCAATTACTCCACTCCATATTTCTTTTGACTTGCTCTTAGACCCCAAAGGCATTCCCAAGTAGGTTGTTGGTAATTCACCCACTTTCCCTCCTAGTGTATTGGCTAGGTCTTCAATATTTATCACTGTGTTGACTGGATAGATGAAACTCTTGCTCCAGTTTATGTGCAGACCTGAAACAGCCTCAAAAATATTGAAAATGACCCTCAAAATCAGCATCTGCTCCTCTACTGCATCACAAAAAACTAGAGTGTCATCTGCATATTGTAGATGAGTAATCTCTAGATTATTTCTTGTATTATTTCCCACTTGGAAACCTCTGATCCAGCCCTTTACTTTTGCTGTCTGAAATAGGTTGTTTAGTCCTTCCATGGCCATGATAAAGAGATTATTTAGTCCTTACGAGCATTATTGAGATCATAGTTTCTTTTGATTTATAACTGGGTCCAAAAATGAGATGGGAAGTTACATTTCTATGAACTTCATAAGAGAAATAGTTGGCATGCAATAATTTTTCGGGTGATTAACACATTTTTTTTAAAAAAAATATCCAGTAGATCGTCTAAGTAGCTCACTTAGAGAATTGTCGCCTAAGACGGTTTGACTACATCCCACATAAACCTCCATATCCATATAGGTGATACCAACTAGCTAAGATGCAGTCATTCAAGCATAGTTGTTGCTACGCTTGCATTATTAGTGCTAGTGCTTTTCAAGGGTCTTTTTATTCTAGTTGAAGACTAGTATATCCACGTAGGGGTAAGTGTGATATTTCACATCTTTAGTTTTAAATAACCCATAATTTCCTTATAACACAAATTATTAAATATTGGAACAAAATTGACCTTACAGAGCACGATGGATGCAGAGGATACATAAAGCCAGCCAAACTAATGTAGGATTAATTTATAGTTGATTGACTAACTGGATCAACTCATAGAGAGAAAGAAAGAATCATTTCCACGAGCACAAAGAGAAGGAACAAAAAAAATTATATTCAGACTTGTCCACCACCGACCTCTGACCCAAAAAGTCTACAGGTTAAGTATGCAGATATTGTTTAAAGGCTTCAGCAAATCAGGAATAAGCAATTGAAATACCTGTAACAAGATGGCGCAATAACATCAACCAAATCATTTGCTGGTAAACAGAAATAGGGAACCTGCTTAGTGAAATATAGATCTGAATAAACAGCATTCAAATAAAACAAAAGATACGAAAAAGAAGATGCTATTTTACCTCTTCAATATGGCCATCCAAATGCTTCAGATGGACCTGTTGAAATGTAGAGCTTAGACAGGTGCTTCAACTGATTAGAAAACTATCTCATGTAATTCAATAGCATATCCTTTAAATCATAGTAAAAGAAGAAAGCTAAAATATGGTTTTACAGGATTAACTGTCGAAATGTTTTCATCTACGAGGTGATGAAGCACATATGAGCTTAGTTTAGTCTTTCTCATTTGCAAGATCCTACTTATTGGTAGATTTGATTCTGATCCAAGAAAGGATAGTACACCCTCCGTCAAATTCAACACGACACCAGAGGACGAGGAATGGTACTTAAGATATTAGTTTGATTTGTGTATTTTATAGGTAGTAGTTGAGGAAAATATTAAAATATTTTGGTTAACGAAATTAGGTTGACATAGAAATGCCAAATCAAACCTTAATAATTTGACTATTCAAAAAGATTTAAATTCGAGAAACTGATGAAGTTGTATAAAATTATATTGTTAGTAAGATGGTGTCAAAGATTTTTGTACACCCAAAATAAAAATGTGTCATATAAAATTTAGCAGGATGGAGACAATATGATATATTGAAGTGCATCTTCATGAATGAACTTACCTCACCAACCAAATAAAACCATATTCTAGAAAATCACCCTAGTTATCAGGCTAAGAAAGGCTGTTTAACGAAGTTTTAGATTACAACAAAATCAGAGAACATATCGTCATGACAAACACAAAATATAGAAGTTGGTTTCCTTGTTCTTATACTTGAATGGATAGAATTCCAAGATCACAGAGGTTATGCATAGGTTGTCTCACAATGAAGCTCAGCTTGTCATAAAAGAGTAACAGGAGCTCACCTTTTTTTCTTTATGAAAGTAATATAACAGGAGCACACCTTGTAGTCTTGCATAAACTCATAGTGGAGAACTGTTTCAGGTTCACTGCTAGCAGCCTTCAGAAACTTATCTAAGCCTTCTCGTGGTCCATTATCCACTGTTGAGAAAAGACAGTTAGTATAGGTCTATATTGCCTAAAAAATACCTTAGAGGGGAAAGGAGATTATAATAAAAAGCAGTTTATAGAGCATCCCACTTACTATATACTCCCTCCGTTTCAATTGTTTGTCTTATTCCTTTTTAGTCCGTTTTGAAAAGAATGTTTCTTTCCCTTTTCTGAAACTCTTTAATTCCAACTTTCCACATGGCCTATTTAAAACCACAAGTTAAAGGGCATTTTGGTACATTCTACATATTTTTAGTTTAAGACCACGAAATTCAAAAGTTTTCTTTACTTTATTAAACTTCGTGCCAAGTCAAAACCACACAAACAAATTGAAATGGAGGGAGCATCATAAAAGATTCCATTGAATCTTTATCCAGTTTGTCCACTTACTATATGTCTTATTTTCTCTCCCTGCTTCTGTGGAGGACAAACTGTAAAAAATAAGTTGACTCTTTTTTGAGATACTAACAACTAACAAGGACTCCTATGGGTGATGTTAATAGATCAAACCTTTTGTTATTTAATAAAAAATAAATAGATTAGATCTTTGTCCAAACACACGTAATTGCAAACATAATCAAATTTCTAGCAGTTGATAGCAATATTAGACATGATCAAAGATGTGAGGGAAGGAGTCTATGAATGCCACCGACTACTCACCACAGTTAGTACCTAGTACATAAAGCTTTTCCAGATTCAAATATTGCTCCACTGATCTTAAAGCTGCAAGTTAGGAAATTGTTGTGCTTAAGATACAGAGATGTAAATTGTAATGACAACATCAAGTTTGAAGCAGAGACGAAGAGATCATAACAACATGAATACCTTGAACTTGGCAGCCAACCCCGCAGAAGAGAAGGCGCTTTACACCAGCTGCCTGTTTCCAGGAAAAAATATTGCTTACTTCAACATTTGAACTACAAGTTATACTATAAACTTGCGTGACAATCCTCAGTGAAAACTGGAATCTCTTAAAGCCCAATTTTTAACGCTTTAGAGCATGCACGACTAGAAAGTGTGAAATTCCATGATTGCATTGTTATGAAAAGAAATAACTAGAAGCCTACCCTTACAAGTGTGATATGCAGATGGTTGATACTTCCCAAAAGAAAGGGAGAAAGCATTTGGGGAAAAATAAGCTCACATTGTTAAAATGAAGTAAAAAAAAAATACCTACGACCTTCCAACGGATAGAGAGGAAACATTTGGCGAAAAGACTCTGAAATTGTCAGGAAAGGAATTCAACTCGAACCATCATATGAAACAAATCAGAAAAGCAAAAGAGCTTCTCTTAATGAAATCCCCGATTGGGGCAATTTGATTAAGTTTTAGATTGTGGCGGTCTGAAAGGGGAGAGGGGGGGTGATAGTAAAGCTAATTTGGTAGTGCGGTGGAAGAATAACAAAGCATAGCTACACAAGTTCCAATTACCTATAAAGGAGAGATATGACATCTTCAATCCATGACAACATGCTCCATTCAGAATTCAATAGAGTTACACAAATTAAATATGCATTGATGACAACAGAACAATCAAAGATTCTGATGATAATGGAAGTGGAAGAAGAAACCTCAACTAAGGCAAGAGTATTTAGATTAGGAGACAGTGTCGGCTTAACACCTTTAGCTGCTATAACTTCCTCTGGAGTCCTATTAGAAACATAAAATTAAAGAGGAGGATGGAAATGGTTAAATTAACAAGTAAAAAATCAGCATGAATACAAATAGCTCAGGAATTCCAGTCACAAACCTTGCCAGGACAGGTCGGGGAGCAAATCGATCTTCTGGATCACTAAACAATGTAAAAAAAAAGGTAAGAATCCATGAATTGCAGGATAATAAATATAAAATAATTATAAAAAAAAGAAGATAAATGAGAAACCAAAATTTCAAATGCATAACTCATGTACAATGAAAGTAACCAGGAGGGAGAACTAAATTATTTTTAACCAAATTGGATGCAAGCCATACCTCTGGACACAAATAACAGCTTCCACCATCCCAGCTTTTAGCATCTCCACGGCAATAGTTGTCACTATCCCCGTCCATTGAGCTCCTGAATGCCAGAAAGGAGAAAAGATAGGAATAAGACCAGATGATTCATAAGAAATTGGCACATTCTTTTAGTGATCTAGAGAAGCACAAAAAGACAAACAACTGTAATTTGAATTAGAATACTACATAAGAGCATCCAAAGTTGTACCTTCCACAGGCTTAGTTTTACGAGCATACAATAGATTCTCATACACCCCCATATAAGTCTCATCCAAGGAATCTTCTTTCCGTCCTCGTCCATGGACAATAGGTTCCAAAGCCTAAAGAAGATGATAAGGAACAGTCAACATTATCTGGCTACTTTTCCATCCAAAAAATTATCTGATTACTTTGAGCTACTTCATATAAATTTGACCAAAAGAGAAGGTCCTAATAGCATAGCATGAGTGAGTTGAGAACGCATTTCAAGGAACTGCTACTCGTAGCCAGCACTGAAGTTTTTTAGTGAGTGGTCAAATCATTCATTCTCATAAAAGAACTTATATGAACCCCCTATCATCCTCCACCCACCAGTCAAACTAAAGACGGACTAATTTTCAAACTTGACCAAGTTCCTTTGGACAATGACAAAAGAAAAAAAAGAACTTGTATAAAATTGGGGAAAAAAAGTTTGACCTGTCACGAGATTACGTTGTACCTGTAAACTATGCTGGGCTGTATGATATTACTAAACACAAGATAGAAAAAACAAGAAAACAGAAAAGAGAAGAGGACAGATGTACACCATAGTGAAGACCTTGATGGAGGTCTATGAATGTTTCCCCATTGCCCTATGAGGAGTCTGATTAGAGTCCAACCATACTGTGGTTCAGTATAACATTTTCCACCCCATATATTTCAGTATGGCGAGATTATGTTAACAACTAGAGAAATCATTCTTATAAAGATCCAATATGCGTGTCTTGTACCCTTGTGTAATTTATAGCTCTATAATAATGCTTAAAACTTCATTTATTCCCATATCTTGTCAACATTCAAAGCAGCATACCTTTTACCCAAGAGAGTGAAACAGAAAAATAAAATTCAAACATACTTGTGAATAAACTAGTTGGGGTCGGGGGCGAGGACCAGAGAACCCATCAAGTTCTAGTATGCAACTTTTCCTAGTAACCAAGTGTTAAAATCTCTCATGCTCCCAACAAAAGGGATTTTAATGAAAGTGGGGTGACCAAAGAGAGATGAATTCAATTGCACACGAGCTAATAGTGGATTACACGGTATCAGAGAACATGAACCACTACTCTCTTTGAGCATCTTTCTAGCTTGCAAATTTTTCTTATGACTTCCACAACACACTGCAATAACACAGCCAAGATTTGCTGCACTGCATACACTGTATATATTCATAAGATGTAAAGCCATATGGATGAGATAGCTTTTCAAAGGACACAAAAGACAAAACGAAATTCACAGGGAAAATCTGCATGTGACAATGAAAGCATGCAATAATCAAACTCCAGTCGGTCAATTATGACAAACTTAAGGAACAAAAACTAGGCATAAACAATAAGAACTGCAACTAAAAGCAACAGTATCATGACATGTACAAGAGTAGAGAAAGACTCACTTCAACTCTAGACATGCCATCCCCCAAGAAAGCACATGCATTCTTCACATGAGCAATGTAGTAAGTGTCGCACAAACCACAGTGGCTGCAAACCAGAAATGTTATACTACCATCAGATAAAAACTACTATAATGATTATGAAATAGTCACAAAATATACAAGCAATTAATTTAAATAAGTATGAAGATGAGTGGTTAAAGATGATACTAACTTATAATCCGCAAAAACATTAAATTAGTATATAATAATGTTAATTATTAGTTACCAATTTCAAAAAAAAAAATGTTAATTATTATATATGACATTCTTGTCAACTTCAGCACTTATACTTCAGTCTTCCAAACAATACTTCATCATTCAAGCTCTTTTTTTTTTCCATTCTACAAAATTTGACCCAACTTAGGACAAATTGATTACAAGCATTGTCCTTCTTTTCATGTTTTACCACCGGAAATAGCTAAAACATTTCACGTGCTTAGCTATTTAGATGGAAAGTAACGATGCTTCAAAGACCCAATGAATGCTTCCTCCATTTCAAATTGAATATTTCACGTTCTTTTTTATACTTCATGCCAAATTAATGTCCAATCTCCCTCATATTTATAATTCTTTCACATTTACTATGAAAACTGAGCCACCATAGTTTCCTAAAGGGAAAAATCTTCAAACACATAATAGTTTAACGCATAATATATAAATAAACACCTTAACTTTTCTTAACTGACAACTAAACACTCCAATTTTAAGAATGCACATCTAGACACTTCCACTCATCCGCACTGTTTCTCGTAGACACCCGACGCTATGTGTCTTACATGATCATTTTATAAGTTGGGAGTGTTCAACTCACACAGCGGAAACCAGTTGAGATGCTCACTTTGAGTGTTCAGTTGCTAGTAGAGGCCAACTCAAGATATCTATCTATGTATTTATGTCATAGTTTATAGATAACAAATAAAAATGACAACTTTTTTCACTATTCTAACCTACAAAAACAAAACTTCAAAAAAATAAATAGAAAAATGATCAAGCTACGCATTTACCTACCATTACAGCATTAAAAGCTAAAATTTTAATTTAAAAAAGAAGCAGAATTATGAACCTGCAGTGGTCTTTAGCTGGATAAGTACCACCAGGAGGAATAGGTCGAGATTTTTTCCTCCAATCTTCTCTAATTTTCACTGATTTCGGATTTTGGTTTGCATCTGTTGAAGAATTCAAACAACATCAACACACAAAGTTTAAGTTTTTTTTAAAAAAAAACTCATAGCAAAAGTTTGTCATTTTTTGTAAAAAAAAATTCCTCTTAGAGGAAATTTGTTTAGTTATGTGGAAATGAAGAGGAAGAGAACCTTGTTGTTGTGAAGAAGATGAAATAGTGTAAAATTTGAAAGGTAAAGCAGAGAATTTTCCAGTAAGAAACGCCATTGTTGCTCTGTGTATCTGCACAAGTGTTTTGCGCCACAAATATATATCAAATGAGATTCTTTTAAGAGTGGAACCAAAACGGTGTCGTTTCGGTACTTGATTAATTTTTATTTTATTTTATTTTTGGATGTACAAAATAGTGAATTTTAAATATTTAGAAAATTAAAAAATAATTTTAATCATATATAAATAATGTATCGTTGAAAGTGATTTGAATGAACCCCTTTGGTCCTACCTAGCTTTGCCCTGAGTAAGTACTCGATACCATATTGCGTTGACATTTTGATGAGATAGACAACACGTAACATGTCATTCCGTTGAAGTAAAATCATATAGCCATTCGAATGAATACCTAAAATAGGGTGGGTTCAATTTCAAAACATTATACCTTAAGAAGTTCATAACTCACAAGTTATATCTTATTAGTCATAACCTAATTCCTACATAATTTATGCTGATGGAAGCATAAGTTCAAAACCCACAAAGTTATACCTTAAGAAGTTCAGAACTCACAAGTTGTATCTTCTAAGGCACAACTTAATTCCTACCTAACTTATGTCGATGGAAGCATAAGTCCAGTTTTCAAAACCCACAAAGTTACGCCTTAGGATGTATAACTTATTCCTACATAAAGGGAAACAGTACAAGTGACCATGATATTTTCAAAACAATGTGAGAAAAATATGCTAATAGACAAAAAAAAAGAAAAGTGGTGGTTTAATTGGAGCAGCCCATCATGCGTTACTGGACTTGAAAGGCATCGGTCCATTATCCTTCCACTGCACAGAGCGGAAACTGATCGTTGCTCTGTGAAACCAGCCTCACGCAGTCCGCCCCACTTTAGGAATCAAGCAGCCCATTCTTTCAATTGGGCCCACATGATCCAACTCTGTGCTTGGATAGGGCAGGCCTGAAATTAGCCCACCAAGCCCAACCATCTGGGACAGCCCAACATTCCACCACATTAATGTCCCCACTTAGGTTTCAAGCCCAAGTTACTAAGCTCGACTCTTATAAAAATGAAAAGAAATCTGTCCAATAACGATGTGGGATAAATTGTTTGTTCCACTATAAACAAAGCATATATTACTTATATTATTTATATGTTAACTCAGCTTTACTTGATGATATTGAAAATATGGTTATTTAAACTTTGATTCTATCATCAATATTTTAATTTGTTAGTCTGTTGTATTACTTGATTTAATTAGTTCCAATTCTTGTTCTCATTAATAATTTTGCTTCACTCTAACTTGCATTAGTGGCTTCGGAACTTGATGGTAAATTAAGGTCATGTCTTCGGTTGGGAGTTAGTGAAAATTCTCAAGAAAAGTAAGATCTATATAGTTTGTGTTTGGGAAATCAGACGGGTGGGAACCAAGACGAAAGATGTAAGACAGATTTAAATTATGGTACACGTGAAGTTCATTGGATATGAATATGGAGTAAGCATTTTAGATTTTTAGTGGTAATATTTCCATGACAAGCATTTTCATAAAGCAGTAATATACTTGTTGGAACGAAAAAGCAATGTCGGAATCAGGTTTTTCACTATGGAGATTCAAAATATACATGACTTTTTCGTCGAGTGGGTTCGGATAAACTCCAAAAAAAAATTGGTTTTTAGACCAAAAAATGGTGGTTTAGTTGGAGCAGCCCATCAGGCGTTACTGGACTTGGAAGGCACCGACTCGTTATCCTTCCACTGCACAGAGCGGAAACTGTTCGTTGTTCTGTGAAACCAGCCTCACGCAGTCTGCCCCGCTTTAGGAGCCCAGAAGCCCATTCCTTCGATTGGACCACAAGGCCCAACTCTGTGCTTGGACAGGGCAGGCCAGAAATTAGCCCACCAAGCCCAACCATCTGGAACAGCCCAACATTCCACCACACTAATGCCCCCACTTGGGTTACAAGCCCATGTTACTGAGCCCGGCGAGCAGTGTTGCTTCATAATATAATATAAACAAAGAAAGATTACTATTCAATGACGATGTGGGACACATTATTGTCAAACCATAAAATCTAATTAGTGAATAAACATGAAATATATTGGAGTGATAAGTGTAAGTTTTACAAAGTGGATGTTTGATTAGCTATGTTGTATGAGAAGAAGTGTTAATCCGTAAAGAACGTGCATGTCCAAAAGATGAAAGTAGCAGAAATTAGTATGTTGAGATGGATGTATGAGCGAGCATACTAAGAAAGATATAATTAGGAATGCAGTTATTCTGGACAAGGTGGGAGTGGAGAGAAGGTGTAATATGTTGGCTATGGTGAGTCTCAAAAAAGATTGAGATAGGCCTGAAAAAGTACTGGAGAGATATGATTAGACAAAACATAACATATCTGCAGTTTATTGAAAACATGACCTAGAAAGGAGGATATGAAGATCAATGATTAAAATACACGATTATTACGTAATCGTGTGTTGTCTAATTTCACTTTATCAGTATTATTAGTATTACTCTCCTACTATCTTATTTCTTCAACTTTTTACTACATGTTTTTATGACTTTTTGCTTGATTACATAGTATTTGGTTATTTGCATTATAACTTCTTCACTATTGTATT
Source organism: Solanum tuberosum (assembly GCF_000226075.1). Lineage (NCBI taxonomy): Eukaryota > Viridiplantae > Streptophyta > Magnoliopsida > Solanales > Solanaceae > Solanum > Solanum tuberosum. Next base: position 2,871,412 of record NW_006238946.1, read on the forward strand.
TTCTTTTCATACTATTCTGCATATAGGTTACTTTGACCAATGGTCTATCAGAAACAACTTCTCTATCTTCACAAGACAGTAAATAGAAAGACCAATGGAATTCTGGTTGCTAAGCAAGTACAAAGGACGGCCAAAATCATCTTTTTGATATATTGGGCTTTTCTTAAGCCCAGCTTTCAACAAATACAACATAACGAATACAATGTCAAAAGATCTAAACATCATTTCCACATGAAAAGTAAGAAACATTTGAAGTTTTTTTTCTCTCATGATTGACAACTAAACACATCTTGATCTTCATTACAACATTTGATAAACGAATTCTCTTGTAAACAACACGGTCATGTTTTATTGCCAAAACTGTCGAGAACAGCTAATTCCATCTTCCAAAATGCCTCTTAGATACAATTTGCTTCTTCTGGGGGAAAAGAATGCAATGTGTGTGTATAAACCATGGATAATATACAAAATCCGGACTCCGTTTGGCTACCAAAAATGCAGGGCTGGAGAGGAGAAAAAGACCAGCTTTTCGCAGAAATAACTCATCATTGTACTCTTGCCATGGAGATTAAAGAAGCTTGCTGGTTCGTCGTCTTGATGGCCCTCCAGGAAATAGTTTCATGATCCATCCCAATACCCGTTCCACCACCTGATCAAAATGAGACGCAAAAGAGAAAAAAAATGAACAGAAGGAAAGATTACAACAATCATCAAACTAATCAAACTGGATACTATCAGCTTGGCAATATGCACCACCGTGCAAACAGGGCCGTACTAGGTCAGCGCACATGAGCGGATCTAGTGCAATGGTTACAGTTCAAGTGAACAAAATAGCTTTTGCGTAGAGCAGCCTAGAGAATTAAGGCCTCGTCATTTATTGAGCGGTGTTCCATCTTACTGAAACTTAAAGTTCCATTTGCAAAAGAAAGGTAACAGCAGAAGTGCAGAACTATTAAATTTGAAAGTAGAAAGGCAACAAAAGATCTTTAAAAGGTTGGCATTTTATTAACACTCCAAAAAGCAGTAAATTAGAAGTCATATCAGTTAAAGGCTTACAGAGCAAGATATGTCAAATTACCTCATCTCCTTCATCAGCATATGGCATATTGTCATCAGCATATGGCATATTGTCATGTACAGACACTGCATCTGGTTGTCTTGCTTGGCTGTTTTCATTTGCCATGCTTTGAGCAGTTAAAAGCTCCAATCTTTGTGTTTGAACTTCAAGCTTCCGAGTTAAGTCCCTGTTTAACTCCTTTATACCCAAAATAAACAGAAAGACATATCCCCCAAGACAATTATAAAGAGAGAAGAATTGTTAGTATCCACCTTCAAACTAGCTGTGAAGATCAAGAAAGCTTATGCAAGGAAACTTCTATTGCCAACACTACATGAAGCTGGCCAGATATTAACAAGAATGTCTGAGCATATTGTAGGGGATGGCTATTTAGAAATTAGACATCCATATATGACCAAAGAAAGCATGTCCAACTATGCATTTGTAGTTTACTCAAAGATAACAAAGGGAAACAGAAAGAAATCCAAAAGTTCAGGTGAAGATCTTAACCACACACAAAAAAAGTGAAGCAGATTAGAATGATGTTGCTGTCTAGCGCATGAGTTCAAGTTACCTTCAATGTAGAGCGCTGAGATGATTCAACTGACAGGGCTTTTGTTAATTCGTCTTTCTCCAAGGCTAACTATAATCATTCCAAGTAGTGCAATATCTTAGTTATTAGTTAGTAAATATGCCTTATTTTTTTAAGGGAACAAAGATGATGGGACAAAATTAGAGGGAGTAGAAAATGATCAGTCTCAAGGATATCATGCTACCTCAGAAATTAATGTATTAATGTTTTGGATCATCCTAATCTGATCTGGAGGAATGGCCGGTGACAAACTTCCGAGACTAAACTGCCCAAAATCGGGTAGGGAAGAGGTGGTGGGGCCATCAATACCAACCATATTAGTGTCATTTATGGTACCACTTGCGATATTTTCTTCACCTGAATGGACACAAATTGAATTTCTATGAATATATAAAGCAAAAAATAATTTTAAAAAACTAAAAAACAATATGAGGCAGTAATTTGAGAAATCTGAAATACATACGAAGATCCTCTGTAGAAGTTGATACATCTATTTTTGTAGGCATATTCCTGCTAGGATCAACTGACTTTCCATTAGCAGAAGCTTTTAGGAATTTGGATTGCAAGAGCTTCTTTTCTGTTTAGAAGAAGACAATAGGGAAACAGGGAGGAATTATTGATTTCATTTCTGATAGTTGAATGCTTTTATCGAGCCTGGGATTATTTAAGAAACTTTAAGGCAGTGAAAATGGAAAAGACTTGTAAAAATGACACATCTCATGAAAAAACGCAAACCGCCTTTTTCTCTTGGCACAAGCAGATATAACCATATCTTACCTTCCTTTAAAGCATCGATTGTTGATTGCAGATCTTGACGATCTTTTTCAAGGCTAGCAATTTTCTTCCTGCAAGAAGATAGAGAAAGTTGGATGAGATAAAAACACATCCCAACAGAAATCTGGAGGTTAACGAGAATAAGATTTAACTTTTTTATTCTGATATTCATTCACGCACATTACATTAATGCTAGAAATTTTATGCCAATACAGATTAGTATGAGCTCGTGTACATGCAACTACCCAATATGATTCCCAACTACTTACTTTCAGGAGCCACAAATCTTTTAAAAGTATCATAACTAAAAGTAATACATTCTGCTACCATTTGGCACATCCTTTTCATATTCATAAAACAATTTGTACTTCTATCTCCAAGAAGCAATTAAGCCACACAAATCACCTCCCTCTTAAACCAAAAAGAAAAGAGGCATGCCCACTCTAAAAGGGTGTGGTGTCGAAAGGACAGGAAGGAGAAAAGCAGAGAATAGAATAAAAGGACAACTATAACCAGAACAGAGTTACATGGGCACATGACGGCCTTGATAAATTTACAGTCTAGCCTCAAACATACTTGTAAGAAGACATTTCAGCTTGTGACTTCTCCAATTCTTTCTCCAGTTTAAGCTCATTAGATCTTAGACGAAGTGCCTACAAAATATTTTAGACAAAAATATAAAGAGCAGAAAAGATAATCTATCTCATTAACAAATTTTAAAAAAAAAAAGATCTGACCAATAAAAGAGTTTCCACCAATTATCAATAAGATGTTTTTTTTCAAACAGAATGGGAAAAAATAAAAAGAAGAACAGGCACAAAAGTGACTGTTCATATTTAGCTAGCAACACGAAAAAGGAAACGAGGAAAAATGAAAAAAGAAACAACATCCACTTACCTAAAAGGAACAGGAAAACACTGGTTTGACATCTCAAATCCGACTTATAGCTCAAAACTAAACAACTGATGGTGAATACACAGTCTATAATTCCTCATCTCACGGATCAATCTGGTTAACTTATTTATACACTTGACTCTCACTAACTTATAATTTTAAAATGTAAATGACATTACACTAATTCAATCTATGATATATGGTAATCAAGTTAAACAACTTTCAAATTTAAATGTGAAACCAGTAACAAAGAGGACAACTACGTCTACATGTAGTATTAAAATTAATAAACTCACTACATGCCTGACAATTATTTTGGTATAGACATTCCTATGAAATTATTTTGGGCAGCAGACAGGAATACTGCAGTTAATTACCTTCTCTTCCAAGCCAATCACTTCAGAAGCCAATAACTTGGCACGCTCATCAGCAGCATTACATTCCAATTGTACATTCGCATATTCCATTTTCACAGCTTCAAGCTCACCCTGGTTTTCATTGAATTCAACCAAGAAAGCAAATCACATACATCAAATTAAAGTAATACTGAAAACGACTGACTCATCCAGCCATCTGATTACAAAAATTGATAGAAAGAAAAAGAAAGTGACTTTTCCATGTATATATGACACAACTCATCTAAACAAATTCCAATAAATAAAATTAGTACATCATACAGTTCCAGAAACCTTGTCCAAACAATCCTAGAAATATCTGTAATCGGAGTTTAGATGATCAAATACATCGTTTGATAAGCAACATGATAATTACATCCTTCAACAGGCTTTTATAGACACCTAAACAAGTATGCCTCAGACAAAATTTAAAACAAGTGAACCAATTATAATCAGTTAGAGAAATCCGTTACCACTTGCCAGACCAAATGTTAGACAATGAGATGATAAAAATGAAGCCAGACCAAAGAAAGGACAGAACCAAGCACTAAGGTTTAATCATGAATGGATCTTTTAAGAGGGAAATTTGAGTAAAGAAAACTAACAAATTGATAAAGACTCCCTTGGGTTCATTTTATATGTTGGTCTTGACTGGGAAAATAGGTTAAGAAAGAAAGAGAACTTATCACATAGCACTTCCATGGCTAAAAAAGCATTTAAGTACGGTTAAAGCAAGGTTCCGTCGTTGTGCGACAAATGGAAAATTTATGGAAAGTTACAATCCATACCACAGAACGGAAAGTTCAAAATTAAAAAGTTTCCAAATACAGAAAGAGAGTAAACTAAAGATGTGTGTGATGTACAAAAATCTCATTTGAATCGTGTGATCTTAAACATGTTATGTGGGATATTGGAAATAACATGTTACTCCCTCGTTTCAATTTGTTTGTCTGGTTTTGACTGGGCATGGAGTTTCAAAAAGTAAATAAGACTTTTAAATCTTGTGGTCTTAAACTAAAGATATGTTGAATGTACCAAAATATCCTTTAATCTAGTGGTCGTACATGGCATGTGGAAAGTTAGGATTAAAGAGTTGCCAAGAGACATTCTTTTTGAAAGGGACTAAGAAGGAAGTAGGACAAACAAATTGAAACGGAAGGAGCATTGAATATAAAAAGTGACATTCTTTTTTAAAGAGACTTAAAAGGAAAGTAAGATACATAAGTAGTACTATTGCACACACTCCACAGTAAGGAAAAAATAAGCAGGACGTAAAGAAATGGAAGATCCAGATATGTATTGCTTCATCTTCTAACTTTACGTTAAAGTTAGCAATTCATGTCTATTTAGAAGACAAAAAATGTCTTTCAACTAGTTCTCTTCCACTCATTATAGTGCCAGGTGCTAATGTTTTACGACGTCACATCAACAATCCCAAAATGAATCGATCAGTAATATTTCTTGATAAATCAAACAGAACAAAACAAAACTTTAAAAGGTGCTGGATGAGAAATAAATGCAAGTCCTTACAAAATTGATAAATGAATCCAAGTCATCATATACAACTTCCAAAAGTACAACATTTAAAATATGTTGCAGAGAACATCTAGAAGTGCCACAAGAGTTTACAAAAGGAAAATGCTGATTAGGTAATACAATATAGCTAGGGGTAAGGAGCAAGATTGTACAAACTACAAACCAGATGGGCTTTAATCTCCTCTTGCAACCTCTCCATCTCAGCTTTTAGTTGGCCAACAAAACTTCCCTGCAAAAGAAATACAGCAGTTCACTTTTATAATGACACATCACTAAAAAAAGTGTAAAGAATTTCAAGGAGAGGCCTGCCATATGAACAGGCCATGTAAATCTATAGGAAAATAAGAAACAAAAGCACACGTAAGAACTACGGCAGAACTAAAAGGAGAATGTAACTCATACGTTGATGTGAACTCATACTTAGTGTCGCACACCTAGGAGAGCAGCGCTTTGGGATGCGGAGGAGCTATTATCGTCCATCTTTTTCCAAATTTTATGATCAACACTTCTTTACACCTTTTAGTTTCAATAGGTAACTAAGTAATTGCTCAGCTATGTAACACGGGTCCTTCAAAACCACCTGCCGCAACATGTCAATCCAACAAGATTTAGGTGTGATTGTGGGTTACACATAGGATTTGGCACTGTACTCCTATTCGTATCCTATAATTTTAAGATTTAAATGACGATGAATATGACTTCTAGGTTCACACCCGTATTGGACATCCATGTCCATCTTCATGTAGCTTAGCTACTCAGATCAAAACCTAAACGAGGGCCAAGTGTCCGACTAGTGCATTGGTACTCTGTCCACCAAGGTTGGATAGAAGGGACTCAATGAATACTGTTAGAATTTGAATAGGTTTATACAATCCTGTTAGAATATGGATTGGTTTACACAATCCTATTAGAATAGGAATAGGTTTATACAAATTCTATTTAGAATAGGAATAGGAATACAAATAGAAATAGGAATAGTAAATAGTATCCTACTTGGTAAATGATTGTATTCTAGTGTCTATAAATAGGGTCTCAATGTAATAATGTAGACACAACAACAATTCAATAATATTCTTTTTTATATTTCTCACATGGTATCAGAGTCTCTACGATCTTGGTAGAAAATCAAAGAGCTTTCGCTGCTGGCGGGTGGCTATTACCCATATATGCTGCCCATCCGGCCAATGATTATGTTAGCAAAAGTTGGGTCACCATGTATCTTTCATTTTTCTGGTGACTACTTTTTCATATCTGGTTTGTGTAGCACTGTGACACCGGAATCACTTTTCTGTATCTAATTTGTGTAGCACCGTGCCATCATTCCGGTGATTACTTTTTCATATTTAATTTGTGTAGCACTGTGCCATCATTCCGTGACTGCTTTTTTATATTTAATTTGTGTAGCACCATGCCATCATTCCGGTGACTACTTTTTATATATAATTTGTGTAGCACCGTGCCATATTACCGGTGACTACTTTTTCATATTTGATTCATGTAGCACCATGCATCATATTTGCTTTGCGTAACACCGCGCCATCTTTCTGGTGACTACTTTTCATATTTAATTTGTGTAGCACCGTGCCATC
>NW_006238946.1:2878589-2955653 GCF_000226075.1 Solanum tuberosum
TTGTGTATGAACATGTTCCGACCAATTTTTCGGTGACTTGTTTAATATCGACTCATCTAATTCCAACATGATCCATATACTTAATACTAGATTTTGAGCACTTTGTTGTTCAAGGGGAGTTTAGTTGCCTTGTATGTCGATTATGTGAGTCACTCTATGGTCTGAAATAGTCTTTGCAAGTTTGGTTTGGGAAGTTCAACACTGTAAATCACTCTGTGTTTTATCGGCATTATGCATCAAATCCAGTATTTAATGAGAAGACAAGCACATTGAGATTGACTGTCAATTTTGTGAAGTTGGCTGATCAACTTGCAGATATCTCACCAAGCCCCTCATTGGTCCTCGTATTAATTACATATGTAACAAGCTAGGTACATGAATCGTATGCACTAGCTTGAGGGGGAGTGTTAGAATATGAATAGGTTTTATACAATCCTATTAGAATAGGAATTGGTTTACACAATCCTATTAGAATAGGAATAGGTTTATACAAATCCTATTTTAGAATAGGAATAGGAATACAAATAGAAATAGGAATAGTATATAGTATCCTACTTGGTAAATGATTGTATTCTAGTGTCTATAAATAGGGTCTCAATGTAATAATGTAGACACAACATCAATTCAATAATATTCTTTTCCTATATTTCTCACAAATATTGTAAGCATAAAGACAGGAACTAACATTTTTGACTAGTTATTCTGCGTTAGTACCTAACACTGGTACAATAATCCTTTGATAATGAATCTAGGATTTTTTTGATAATGAATCTAGGATTTACAACAAAAATGCAGGAAAAGACTAGTAGTAAAATAATCATTGCATACGTCTACCAGAAAACTAAGAAGATGACATGTAATTGTTTAGTAATGCATTAGGATTAACAATAAAAATGCAGAAAATAATTGCTGTAAAGATTATCATCAGAGAAGAGCTGACGTATAATGATGGTGACTGGCTGTATAAGGGAGAATCAGAACTTTTGTTTTGCCAACAGTTAATTTGAGTCATCAAAAGGCTTCTCTCATCAGGCTTGGAACCAACATGGCCTATGTACCTAATATTTCGAGCTTGCATATATTTCCCTACAGAAAGTCGGCTAACTTTTTATAGTTTTGAAAAAATGCATATGTATGAACAGCAGTATACCTGTTGATTATAACTATCTGTCAGAGTTGAATTTTCAGCAGCTAGAGACTCTGCTAGAGTTCGCGAAGCCTCAAGAGCACGTTGTAGAGAGAACTTCTCTTGTGTTAAATCTTCAATATGCTGTGGAAAATAAGCATAAAGCATGTTAGTGTTTACCACTAAAGATCCTATTACACAATCTATATCCGGACAAATATGTGTTATGCATGTCCCAGTATTCTTCTTTCGATAGGCAGCCCCACCCCTCTATAGAAATGGAGGATACCATTTGTGATTTAGGATATTATCTGAAAGATGAAGATAGGTGTTCTCTAATTATTAGTATACATTATAAATGACTATCCTCTCTTTTTTTTAGCTCCATAACCGCTAGACATGTACAAATGCATGGGGACAATTCTCCAATTGGAACAAAAATTAAACAAATGTGTGGGACCTTCATAAATCTTGACAGTATTATCTGAATGAAGTAACAAAGATGTCCGTTTATTATTTGTAACTGATCAGTGTAAAAAAAAACTCGTTTAGCTTGATAAACACACAGGACATTCTATATTTCACAATTAAAGAAGGGACACAATTGGGCAGTGTTCAGTTCACATCAAGTTACCTTTCAAGACATTGAACATACCGAAATCATTTCCCTTTTTTCAGCTTAAATTGAATATGCACAGACTAAATATGAATGTATATTTTTTTTAAATAATCGACAAAACCATCGTATTTGATTTAGAAAGTTCGGTAGATAATGGCCTCACTCCTTCAACCTTCCCCACTTGAATAACCTGGTTTCGTAGCAGGACCCGAATTTGCTACTTGCACCTACCACATATATGACAAGGTACAAATTAACAAAGATCTAGACAATGAATCTCTTGAAGTGGCTGGAATTATTTACACACGTTAGAGAGTGTAAGCTATTTTAGAACCTTCTCTAAAACTTTAAGTCTTCTATTAAATAGAGATCATATGTTTATTACTCCAAAAGACAACTTTGAGAATAAGGTATATTGTTTTTGTGTTTTTCATAAATTTTTTAATCTAAGGAAAAAAACCAGACGTCAGTCTTCTTTGTTTCTTTCTTTCATCAATAGATTTTCACACTACCTAATCGATCTAACAAGCTCTTAGATAAAACACAACTATATGAAGTAAGGAGAGTAGCTCACTATCAAGACAGATGGGTATTAGTGATAAATCATAAGCTATAGTTTCCCATTCATGTGGTGACTGGACAGCATTTGTTTTTAGTCCAATGTTCTCACTGAAGTAAGCGGCGAGAATTTATGACAATCCAAAAGCAACAGCAGTCTGAATTTTTGTAGGTAAATGGGCATTCAACAATTGTATACCCAGTGTTATCAAAATCAAAAGGCCCAAAAATGCTCTAAGGTCATTTGGGGCTTTATTGGAAAAAGGCACAAATGAAGAAAAAGTACAAATATGCATGTGTAGTCCAACAAGCATGAATAATAAATCTATGGACAAAGAAATTGAAAAAACTAGATAAAGAGAAATATCAATTGGTTAGTGTCACATCTTCAGGATTACACTACTTGGGCATGGAAAAGCATGCCTTAGAGCATTGATGACAACACTGAAGCGCCCACAAAGCGAGGCGAAGTGCTCAACATGTTTCGTGCCTTGCTTCAGGGTTGAGACAACACTGTGCATACCTACTCTGCAAGAGATGTAAAAATACCTGTTCTAACGCAGCAAAATCTTCATTTTGCTTCTGTGAATAAAATGGATGTCTGTTGTCCAAGTTGCCCATATCTTTCTCAACAGCATGCTTGTACAGATCTGACCCATTACCAGAAAATTTTGAAGAATTTGTCAAGTTCTCAGAATTTGATAAACCCAGAGTGTCCCTAGGGTAAGCCATTGAGTCATATGTGTCTGTAGTAACTGATCCTATTGAGGGAGGGGATACAGCAGAGACTTTTGAAATGTTGATGGAATCAAGGAAAGATGGAGTTCTCCTCCCAGTCGCCCCAGCTGTGAGTGGAGACATCTGTGAGTAACTAGAAGAACTTCTAGCATCAAAACTAAAACCATCATACTTGGAGTCCGATGTCCAAGAAGAAGTTTTAGTTGAGTGAAGACCAGAGCTGTTTAACTGGATGTATCCTTTATCAGGCACTACAAAATTATTAGATCCCACACCAGCAACATTTCTCCCAACTTCAGGATAAAATTGTGTGTCCGTGGTAGCACCGGGAACATAATCTACAAAAAATAGGAGATACATATCAGATTGTGCACCATCAAATTGGTTTAAATAAATAGTGCATACACTAATCCGTCAGCTGGGTCAAAGAAACCATAGAAGAATGGAAAAAAGGAGAAAAAGATATTATGCGTACGAAGATCCCTCAAGTGCACAACTTAGATGAACAGAACAGATGTAAACAAAAAAATTACCACCATATGAAGCGGAAGTCATGTCACTAGCCCAGCGATCTGTATAACGTGGTTTGTCGTCACGAGACCCGACTGGATTTGAAGGTGATACATTAGCCGGAAAAGCATGAGAAGTACCATCATTAGTTACAGAAAGATCCTTTGCATGGCTCTCCTCCGATATGCGTTTACCCATATCATCATAAGTGAAATGACTGGAAGTTCTGTCATTATTGAGGAATGGAGGAAAAGTGGCTGTAGAGTGGTTAGTCGCAAACCCAAATGGAACACTTTCTAAGGCCCCATCACTCTCCCTCTTCCCAGTGTTGTCATAAGTATCACTTACTGTTTGAGAAACCTTAAGATTCTCATCACTTCTAGACCCTTTATTTTCTAAACGAGACAATGCTGAGATGGAAGAGCCAAAATCATAACTGTTGGCTTTAACAACAGCATCATCATAGTATTTGTGCAAACTAGGCGTAGCACCAGCACTAGCATCACTAGGAAAAATTAAATCAGACTTCTGGGTAAGATCAGGCTTCGCAAAATCATGCTTAGCATGTACTTCAGATGGCTTTAGAACAGATCTGCCAACAGCATCAGATGTAGCAGCTCCACTGGAGTCCTTAGTTCTAGTGTGTTCATTTCCTGAATGTTGATTATCAACGCCTCCATCAGAGGCAAGCTGTTGACTATTTGAAGTTGTCTTTTTAGCCTTCTCTGCTGCTCTCTTCTTACGAAATTCCTCTAGCTGCAAATGATACAGTTGCAGAAGTATCAGATAAATAAGGAGTGCACCAAATTTTATAAAGAGCAAAACCAGGTGATATTCATTAGTAAGACAAGGCAATTGCAACTTAGTGAAATCAAAAGAAAAGACAAAAAGCAAAAAGGGAGTATCCTACAACCTACTTCACTATGCAAGAAGATTAATTTAGAGGTTCGTAACATCTTATGATGATAACCATAACTTTAGCAGGATGCCACAACTTGTTGGCAACACCTACTTAATTTCTTAGGAGTTCTTGAGGTCACAATATTCAAAAAAAAAAATTAAAAAGGAAATACAACAACAACAACAACAAATACCCATGAAATCTCACAAGTGGGGTCTGGATAGGGTAGAGTGTATAGTGTACATAGACCTTATCCCTATCTCATGGAGGGAGAGAGGTTGTTTTCAAAGGACCCTCAGCTCAAGAAAGGGTATTTCCACTACCGGGGTATGAACCCGGATTCCTTAAAGATGGGAATTGCCAGTGCGGATAATACAAGTATTCAAATTGTTTAAGGCGCGATCTTTCAAAAGAAATCAGCATCAATGTGCTTCCAAAAGGTATCAGCATCGATGTGGCAGCCTAGGATTCCGCCTTTGGTTGCACATAAGGAAGAAAAGAAGTACCTCAAAACCAGTCAGCCCAACATATTAAAATCTTTGCACTGACAAATGACATGTTTTGCAAGTTTAAACCCTATGTTAACAAGTGCTTCAATAGAAGATGCCCTGAAATAATACCTGTCTTTAGTTATTGTAATCTATAAAGCTAGAGATAAGCGTAAAAACAGCTATCTCAATTCTCAACACACTGATTTTGGCTAATGTTCACTTCTACCTAAATAGATCAGATTAATCAGAACTAAGATATGCTTCAAATCAGACTCACTGGTTTGCTATCTTCTACCTATGTTAACAAGTGCTTCAATAGAAGATGCCCTGAAATAATACCTGTCTTTAGTTATTGTAATCTATAAAGCTAGAGATAAGCGTAAAAACAGCTATCTCAATTCTCAACACACTGATTTTCACTAATGTTCACTTCTACCTAAAAAGATCAGATTGATCAGAACTAAGATATGCTTCAGATCAGACTCACTGATTTGCTATCTTCTGAATCAGTCCTTGACCAGCTTTACCTGATTATATGTTTCAGAGTTTTTGGGTAAATACAAGCCTGAAATAATCAAATCTCTGTACAACAAGACCTTTTGTAAAGCATCACCTAGTGGGTTTTTTCTTTTTTTTAATAAGTTGAAGTATCTTATTGACATTATAAGCTCATTTCATGCTAGATTCGTTCAAGTATTAAGACATATAAGCACTTCCCCTATGGAGGAAGATCTAGGCAGTGATCTTTCGCCGCAGCCCCACTTGAATAGAACTGTCTATAAAACTTGAAACTCTAGAAATTATTCAACCACCGGGAATCTTCAACCTCAAACCTAAATCTTGATGTGTTTTAACTTCATACATGAAATTGCTTCCAAGTAAAACACTAGAATTTACTAATGGGGTGAGGATGGGGCCACGCCATTCCCATCTTGATTAAAGACCGATTTCACAAATCAAATTCAAGTAGTAATCCTTGTTCATGGATGATTAAGGATAAATTAGCCAGTGCACCTCAATTTTTTTCTTCACATTCTTGAAAATACATAGGGAGTCCGTCCATCACTTTGAGTAAATGATAACTATCTAAAGGTACTTATAACAATTCAAAAGACACTACAAATTACAACCACTCATTATTTCTAACTCCAAGTAGAATGCCATTCATATAAAATCTTCTCCGAAAAATAGAATTCAGCTCCTTTTTTTCATTAAGGGAAAATGGGGAGGGGATTACAAGGTGCGCAATCGAACCCACAAAAGTTCAGCTAGTCAACCAACTAAGCTACTACTACTCCACCTAGAATTCAACTCTTTTTCTTAAAAGGGAAAATCAGGAAAGGGATTACAAGGTGGAAATCAAGCTCCCAAAAATTCAGGTAGCCAACCAACTCAACTACTAACATTCCCAGTAGAACTCAGCTCATTAACATTCTAAACCAGATAAATAGAACTATTAATTAGCAAAAATTCAAGTAAATACAGTAAATTCAACCAAACCAAAACATAACCTTTTTTCAGAATTAAGTTCATTTACATTATCAAGGAGTTAAATAGAAGTATTAATTAGCAAACATTCAAGTAAACAAACTAAATTCAACCAAACCAAAACAAACCATTTCTCCAGAATTCAAACAAAACCCAATTACCTTCTTTTTCCCAGCTTGCAAATGCTCTAGCTTTTTTAGTACCTGAGCTGACGCCATCCAAAATCCTCAAAAAAATCAAATCTTTCCTCTTAAATCCTCATCCAAAAACCCTAAAAATAAGCCCCAAAATTCTCCTATAAAAAACAGATCAACCAATCAATCAATCTATATTTCATTTCATATACAAAAATTGTTTTTGTATACAAAAAAAAATCCTAATTCCTCAATTTTCGGAGTAAAACGGATAAAAATCCGAGTACATAACGGGCCAAAATTGAATTTTCGGAAACAATGGGGCGAAAAAAAAAGACCCTAAATTCGATTCAGAAACAGGGGATCTGATGAGATCGAAGAAGAAGAAATTAAAAAACTTTTTTTTTCTTTTCTGTAAAATTACAGCATTAAAAATTTAAATTTCTGTTATCTATTTTTGCTTTATTTGGATTTTTATTTATTTTAATTTTTTAATAGTGTTATTTATTTATTTATATTATTTAATTTATTTTGTTATACCCACCTGCTGTTACAGCTATGACGTGGAGTGAGGTTTAATGGGCTGACACGTGTACTTTTTAATCAAAAGAAAAAGATTTTTAAATTAAAATCATAATCTACTTAGTAGGAAAATTACGCAGATAAACAAACATATACTAGTTAATTAACTAATATAGTTATAGTTTGAACAAATTACGGCTCACAACTTCAATTTAGTTGTAAATACATCACTTATACATATACAAATACAAATTATACACATATATATACAATTATATGATAGATATACAAATACAATTAGCTTCTCTCCACTCTCTGCTCTCTCTCGCTCGCCTCTCTCCTTTTTCTCAATCTCGATCGCTTCTCTCCTCTCTCTTCTAATCTCACTCGCCACATATACAAATACCTATGTATACCAGTTACATATATACAATTAGCCTCTCTCTCGCTCGCCTCTCTCCCTTCTCCCAATCTCGCTCGCTTCTCTCCTCTCTCTTCCAATCTCACTCGCCAGATATACAAATACATATGTATATCAATTACATATATACAATTATCTGACAGATATACATATACAGTCCGCCTCTCTTCAGTCTCTGCCCTTTCTCGCTCTCATTCCTCTCCCAATCTCCCTTGCCTCTCCCTTCTCTCTCCCAATCTCACTTGCCTCTCTCCTCCCTCTCACAATCTTGCTCGCCAGATATACAAATTCATATGTATACCAATTTTATTTATATATATATATATATATATATATATACACAATTATTTGACAGATATACATATACAATCCGACAAATATAAATATACAATTCACCTCTCTCCACTCTCTGCCTTCTCTCGCTCGTCTCTCTCCTCCCTCTCCCAATCTCGCTTCTCTCTCCCCTCCCTCTAACATGTAGCTATGAATCGTAATTAACAAACTATAGCTATTTGTTCTCCAATTGTAATCTGAAATGAAAAAAAAAAAGTTTATTATGAATATGTCATGTTGTCAATCCCTAGAGTGACTCTATTTCATTGAAGTTAGCTAAATATATCTAACGATAGGGTAGTCGAAATTCTGATACTATGAAAATAGTTGAGTAACTAAGGGTATATATTTTGAGGACAACATCAATCTATAACTAAGACATCGATATTGATGAATTGAACCTATAACATTAATGCCACTCTACTTGTCCGCCCCATCCGCTCTTAGTCAACTAACCAAAAATTATGTACTGGAATTTTCCTTTCATCATATGAATTTCCTTTTTATTGTTTTTTCCTCCGTTTTAAATGTCTTTTTCTCGCCTATTAAAGACACCTTGTGTGGAATTTTTGCGTCGCTATTGGTCCGTTCCTTTTTAATCCATGATAATTGTTACAAAATATTGAATCCTCATTCTCATGTAGGTAATTATCCACTTGAAATCGAACACCAAGTTACCTCTCTTGTTTTCATTCCATTGTGAAAAGGTAGAGAACAAAATTAACCCAACAAACAATTATTACTATGCCCCTATTTATAAAACATGTACTTCTTAACCTAGTGTTTTGATTATTGTTGAAATTTAAATTTAAGACTTCAGAATTTTCAATCGACTTTATTGATCATTAAGTTACACCTTAGATACAAAATAAAATAAATAATTTGCTATTACATGTTACTATGCTACAATGTAATAGTATTGTACAATGTATACAACTTGAACTATTTCGGCCATAGTATAATTTTTAAACAACTCTCTTATAGTCAATCGAAAATCATTTTGTTTCTAATAAGATTGTCTAGATCTCAAAATCATTATGTATCATAATGTTTGGATTGGTTTAAAAGTTAGTCAAACCTATTTTTAAATTAGTTTTTGATCTCTAGAAGTGTTTGACAAATATAAAAATAACTTAAAATAAGTTTAAAATGACTTAAGAAAAGTTAAAAACCAAAAGTAGGTGTCTCCCTACTTTTTATTTTTTGACTTAAAAGTCATTTTCAGTTTGACTTTTTATTTGTTGACTTAAAAATAGTTTAAGTTTGACTTTTTATTTTTGATTTAAAAGTCAACTAAATTTGACATTTTATTTTTTGACTTAAAAATCATTTAAATTTGACTTTTTACTTTGTTGACTTAAAAGTCATTTAAGTTTAACTTTTTTTTTACTTAAAAATCATTTAAATTTGACTTTTTATTTTTCTGACTAAAAAATTACTTTTTTAAGCCAATCAAAACGGGCTCTTATAATCTATGTCATCCTAATCTCATAGTAACTACCAATTAAAGCTACCTAGACTATTAGAGAGAGAAAAGTAGAATATAAAGCACAAATTATTATCCATATTAATTAGAAGATGATCTAACTAACATAGATCATTACTACCTAAAATGCTAAAAATAAATAAAAAAATCATTAGTCAAAAAATCTAATTTATGATTTTTGACTAATGAGTCATAACTGAAAAACTAATTCAAACAAGCTTAAAGAAACAACTATAAATAAAGGTGTTTACCAGAGAAAGGTAAAATAATCATTGAACTAATTATAAAAGTATGAGTTTTCTTTCAATGAAAAATAGATTTTCTTCCTTATTGGTTTTATCAATTTTATTATTTGTTCAACAAACAAATGCTGCTACTACTTGTCATATAGTTGATGGTATTAAAAAAATGATCCACTAATAAAATTTCATTGTGCATCTAGAAATAACGATCTCGGAATACATTATTCTAAATTCAATGATGATTTCAAATTCAAGTTCGGATTTAATCTATTTCGTGAGATGGTGTTCTTTTGTCATTTTTGATGGGGTACAAAAGATGCTATATTTGAAGTGTACAGAGATAGCAAAAATTGTGGTGCTGAAGAAGGACTTGACTCGGGAACATGTTATTGGTTAATTAAAGAAGATGGCTTCTATTTTGCTCCTAAATATAATCCTCCTCCATCTGAATTGGTTAGAAAATATGATTGGTAAAAATTAATGTAATTTAATTGAGTAGTACTCATGAAATGAAAAAAATTATTTTAATTTTCAGTTTCAAAATTGTGTCACAATCAAAATTCAATGATTAAAAATTATACCATTATTTTTAATACGTTCAGTCCTATATATATTGAGTCAAGACCATTTAATTATATAAAATCACCAATCGAAAAGGAAAATAATATCAATCATTAAAAGATTCAGCTACCAATAGAACATGAAGATGAAGTACTTAATAAAGTATTAGTATCATTGACCCTACTAATCTATAGATCGTGATGGAATATAATATGTTAATTAAAATGAAGATAAATAGAATTTCGTGTGAAAGATAGAACGATAAAAACTCTTCCTATACTCTTTCTAAATTTCGTCAAGCCTATATGCTTATTTGTTTCAAATTAGAGTTTATAGTTTTAAGATCACACTTTTAAGATGCTTGTGGTGAAATATTCTAAATATAGTATCTATTGATTTTGTTATTCTTCTCAATCAAAGAATTCGCCATCTACACGATAATTAGCACAAACATCAAGTAAATGATATCAAACACTATAAAACCTCCTAAAACGTGAAGAATATCGTATAAATTGATTGAATAAATTAATTCATTTTTGTATATGAATATTTATTTTGAGTAATATTTAAAGTCCAAAATAGCAAAATAGAAATCATCTTCTTTAATTAACCAATAACATATTCCTTTGTTAGATCCTCCTGTTTCATGCCCACAAGCTCCAGTTTCTCTATACACTTCAAATCTAATGTCTTTTTTACCCCACCAAAAATGACAAAACAACACCGTCTCAAAAAATATATTTCGTTTGAACGAGAAATGAAAATCATCATTGAATTTGGGATAATGCTTTCCGAGATCGTCACTTCCAGATGCACAGTGATATATTAATTGAGGATCATTTTTTTCAATACCATCAACTACATGAACAGTATAGCATTTGTTTGTTGAAGAAATAATAAAAATGATAAAACCAATAAGGCAGAAAAACTAATTTCCATTGAAAGAAAACTCATATTCTTATAATTAATTAGTTCAATGTTTTATTTTAGGGATAATGGTATGAAAAATACCCTAATTTTGATTGGATTTGTTGTTGCGATACTAAACTTTCATGAGGACCTATTACCTCCCTAGACTATTTAATACCGTATTTTTTACTCCCTGAACTAATTAATAGTATATTTTAAAGGTATATATGTGCCAACGTGGACACATTACTATTTATAATTTTGCATTATTTTTTATGTCCACGTAAGCAAATATATATGTTTAAAATACGATATTAAATAGTCTAGGGAGGTAATAGGTCCTCATGAAAGTTTAGTATCGCAACAGCAAATCCGACCAAAAGTTGGGGGTATTTTTCAGACCCTTATCCCTTTATTTTACCTACTCTAGTATACACCCTTATTTATAGTTGTTTCATAGAGCTTGTTTGACTTATTTTTTATTTATTTATGAGTATAAGTCAAAAGTCATAAATTAAATTTATTAACTAATAATTTTTTATTTTTTTTAGCATTTTAGGTAGTGATTATCCATGTTAGTTAGATCATCTTCTAATTAATATGGATAATAATTTATGTCTTATATTTTGCTTTTCTCTCTATAACTATAAATCTAGGTAATTTTAATTGATAGTAATTAACTATGAGATAAGGATGACATAGATTAATATTATTATGATAATAAAACAACTATACAAAATGATTTGGAAATCTAGAAAAAAATATTTGAAACTAGACAATTTTCAATTGACCATAAGAAAGCTATTTGAAAATTATACTATGAAATAATTCAAGTTGTATGTATACATAGTACAAATTATTACATTATAGTGTACTAATATGTCATAGAAAATTATATTTCATTTTGTATTTAAGGATGATGATCAATTAATAAAGGCGGTTGAGAATCTTAAGGTCTCAGATTTAAATCTCAGCCTCTTCTCACCTCAAATATTCTATAAAATTAATTGAGGTTTGTCTAAATTGACCCGAATACCGCAATTATCAAGAAAAAAGAAAAAAATATTTATTCTATATTTCAAATTATCGAATTTGACTAGAAGAAGAGAACATGTCCATACACACATACAACAACAATAACTTATGTCCCAATTCCAAATAAACCAAACTTTTCTTATTTTTTATTCGAACTTGAAACCAGCAATCTAACATAACATAACATAGGCAAATTCCTATATTTATTTTATACAATTTCTTCTACAAAATCAAGATGCTAACAACATATCTCTTATAAGTTTAAAAGGCAAAAACATTTTTTGGTGATTAGGTAGACTTTCTTTTATCAAAGGTACTTCTTTGAATTTTTTCATCCAATTTTGCAAATTAGGAAATGAATTTCCTTCAATTAATTTGACACCTCCAACATCTTCTATAATTTTCAGCCAATGACAAATCCATCCAAAAGCTATATCCACTATTCCAATTTTTCCTCCTATAAAGAATATATTATTTTTCTGATTTTTAAAAGCATTTTCTTCTATAATTTTCAACATTTCCAAGCTGTCCTTCACTGCCTTTTGTTGTTCTTCCCCTTTTGATCTAAACATCATCCAAATAGATACACTCTGCAAAAGATTTTTAAAAGATAAAATTCATCATTAAAAATAAATGGAAAAGGGATTTGAAAAAAACCCCTTATAATTATTATATTGAATATTTTTATTTATATGTGTTAATGAATTTACTTAATATAAATATAAAATAACTTATCAAGAACCAGTAAATTGTCTTTTTTGAATCTAAAACTCATGTATATTCAAGATTTTGGATTTATTTCTACTGAAATGTACTCATCGAAAAGCGAAACATGACAACTGATATGAAAGATTTTGTATAAGCATATTAGATGGAAAATAATCTTACCTTTTGTTCAAAATAATTCACCCAAAATCTAGCTAAAGCTCTTTCATAAGGATCAATTGGTAGCAATGGATATTGATTTGGCCATATTTGATCAAGATATTCAAGAATGATCATAGATTCACAAATTGGTTTTCCATCATGAACAAGAATTGGGATTTTCTTGAAAATAGGATTATATTTCAAAAGCAAATCACTTTTATTTGCAAGATCTTCTTCTATATATTCATATGATAAGCCCTTTAATTTAAGAGCCCATATTATTCTTAATGAATATGGACTCGCCCATGATCCATGGAGCTTCAAATCTTGATCCATTTCTAAAGTTTTCTTTAATCTTCTTCATCATTTAGTGTCATTTTAAAGGAATGTTATGCTTGATCAACAAGAAAGTTTTGAAATAATTTAAGAGAAAGTTTAGAATAATGTACACTTATTTTCTTATATTATAATAAATTTTAGTTGAAGTCAAATCATGATAATATGTTTAGTAGTTATCTTTATGAATTTATTATTGACTTTAGTCAAAGAGTACGTATGCTAACCCCATCATCATTATATGTGAGGTATAGAGAATATAAAGTGTACGAAAACTTTAGTTATCCTTATCTTGAGAAGATAAAGAGATTATTTCTGATAGACCCTCGAATCTAGCTGTATACAACTAACCCCATTAATCATATTTTCAAACGTTCCTTCTTATTATATTTTAAAAAAATCAATTTTTTTATTTTGCTTGTCTATTGGGTAGGTAGATAGTTGTTACTTCAATAAAATATTTTTCCTATCTTGGGGATTAAATTTGATTGATTCTTTTTTCCTTCTTTTTTTTGCAAACGTTTGAATTTTGACTAGTTACTTATTTTCTGTTGAGTTATACAATGATCAGCACGTTCTTATAACTAACGATTCAAAATATTTAGAAGTCATTTGATCTGTCAAAATAGTAACTCGACAAACACATTAAAATGGAGAAAGTAACTATTTTTCCTTTTCTATTGGGTAGGTAGATAGTTGTTAGTTCAATAAGTTGTTAGTTCAATAAAATATTTTTCCTATTCTGGGGATTAAATTTGATTCCCCCCCCCCCCCCTCCTTTATTGCAGGATTAAATTTGATTGATTCTTTTTTCCTTTTTTTTTTTGCAAACGTTTGAATTTTGACTAGTTGCTTATTTTTTGTTGAATTATACAATGATGATCATTATGTTCCTATAATTAACGATTCAAAATATTTAGAAGACATCTGAAAAAATAATGATCAAAGAAAATATTATTTCTATCACAATGATAACTCGACAAATATATTAAAACAGAGAAAGTAATTATTTATTAAATAGTTAACAAACTAAAAATTTCAAGAAGATGACAATATCAACTCTCTCTGATTCTTTAAAAACACAAACATTTCATCATAATTAGGGAGATTCTCTTTGATGATTTGTTCTTCTTTGAAATTTTGTACCCAATTTAATAAATTAGGAAATAAATTAGGTTTCAATAATTTCACACCAATAATATCTTCAATAATTTCAAGCCAATGAGGAATTATTCCAAAAGCCAAGTCCACAATCCCAATTTTCTCACCACCAAAAAAATTATTTTCTTGATCTCCAATAAAGACTTGTTCTTCTATAATTTTGAGCATTTCTATTGTTTCTTTGATGGCCTTTTCTTGTTTTTCACCACTTGTGTAATACATTGTCCCAATACATGCACCCTATATGATAATATAATTGATGTCAAATCGATTTAAGATTAAACAAGATAGTTTAATTTCATATATGATTATCTAACTTTCAGTTTATAATCAATATCACGAAAAATATTAAATATGATCTTAAGAACAACATATGTAGGTTGCAAAAAGTATAATTTTTTCTTATGTAAGTATAGCTGCGTCATCAACAAACTCACCTTATGTAATAACAACATGTGATACAACTTAGAAAACGAAAACTAACAATATCTCATTTTTCGACAGCATGAGTTTTTTTCAAGTCCTACGAAAATGATTTTTTTTTTTTAAAAAATGTTGTGTCACGTGGATATTACGTAAGATAAATTACCTTGTTGAAGTAACAATCGCGTGTTTTCTTTGACATATAGGCATAATTGAGTTGTTTTTCTATTATCTACCATAAAAGTTACTTCCTAAAGTTGAACTTTCTTTTTTATATAGACATAATTGAGTTTTATTTCCTATTATTTATCGTAAAAGTTACTTTCTAAAGTAATTTTTTTTTATATATATATAGGCATAATTGAAATATTTTACTATTTATTTTCTACTTATATATAAGAGGGAGTTTATGATGGGACATTGAATATTCTATATAATAATATAATATAATAAATTATTTTTTCTACTATATAATATATATTTATTTTCTAAGGGAGTTTATATAATATATAATATAATATAATATAATATACAAATTACGTAAAAATATTATAAATTACATTATTAACAACTTAAAATATTTAAAAATCATATTAAATTTAAATAACTCACTATATTTTATCTGTGTCACATACATTAGGACAAAAAATAATAGTTATTGGGCCCGTGCGTAAGAGAGTTTATGCCCAAGTATAATATATAATATTCAATGACTCTCCAAATTTCATTTGTGTCACATAAATTGAGACAACAAAAATAACATATATTGGGTCCATTTTAATTTATTTGTCTTATTTTTTTAAATTTTTTATATTTAAAAATTGCGTAAAAATACTATAAATCATGATAATTGACAACATAAAATATGTTTTGAAAAAGATACAAAAAATTCCATTGATTCTTGAAGTTAATCTATCGTAAAAATACTATAAATCATGATAATTGACAACATAAAATATGTTTTGAAAAAGATACAAAAAATTCCATTGATTCTTGAAGTTAATCTATCGTAAAAATACTATAAATCATGATAATTGACAACATAAAATATGTTTTGAAAAAGATACAAAAAATTCCATTGATTCTTGAAGTTAATCTATCGTAAAAATACTATAAATCATGATAATTGACAACATAAAATATTTCAAAAATAAATACATTTAAAAAAATTCGATTGATTCTTGAAATTAATCTATCGTTAAAAATTATGTATAAAATACAATAAATCGTGATAATTGACAACTTAAAATATTTATTAAAAATGCACAAAAAAAGAAATTAACTGATTCTTAAAATTAATCTATCAATGTCACATAAAATGAGACAAAAGTAGTAATATGTATTATTTAATGTCAAATTACTGAAAGCTACGTAAAATGTATTGTAAATCTTAACAATTAACAACATTTGTTTAACTCTTGAAATTTTATCTATGCTACATACATTGAGACAAGTGGAGTAATATATATTAAGTATTTACAAATTACGTAAAAATATTATAAATTACATTATTAACAACTTAAAATATTTAAAAATCATATTAAATTTAAATAACTCACTATATTTTATCTGTGTCACATACATTAGGACAAAAAATAATAGTTATTGGGCCCGTGCGTAAGAGAGTTTATGCCCAAGTATAATATATAATATTCAATGACTCTCCAAATTTCATTTGTGTCACATAAATTGAGACAACAAAAATAACATATATTGGGTCCATTTTAATTTATTTGTCTTATTTTTTTAAATTTTTTATATTTAAAAATTGCGTAAAAATACTATAAATCATGATAATTGACAACATAAAATATGTTTTGAAAAAGATACAAAAATTCCATTGATTCTTGAAGTTAATCTATCGTAAAAATACTATAAATCATGATAATTGACAACATAAAATATGTTTTGAAAAAGATACAAAAAATTCCATTGATTCTTGAAGTTAATCTATCGTAAAAATACTATAAATCATGATAATTGACAACATAAAATATTTCAAAAATAAATACATTTAAAAAAATTCGATTGATTCTTGAAATTAATCTATCGTTAAAAATTATGTATAAAATACAATAAATCGTGATAATTGACAACTTAAAATATTTATTAAAAATGCACAAAAAAAGAAATTAACTGATTCTTAAAATTAATCTATCAATGTCACATAAAATGAGACAAAAGTAGTAATATGTATTATTTAATGTCAAATTACTGAAAGCTACGTAAAATGTATTGTAAATCTTAACAATTAACAACATTTGATTAACTCTTGAAATTTTATCTATGCTACATACATTGAGACAAGTGGAGTAATATATATTAAGTATTTACAAATTACGTAAAAATATTATAAATTACATTATTAACAACTTAAAATATTTAAAAATCATATTAAATTTAAATAACTCACTATATTTTATCTGTGTCACATACATTAGGACAAAAAATAATAGTTATTGGGCCCGTGCGTAAGAGAGTTTATGCCCAAGTATAATATATAATATTCAATGACTCTCCAAATTTCATTTGTGTCACATAAATTGAGACAACAAAAATAACATATATTGGGTCCATTTTAATTTATTTGTCTTATTTTTTTAAATTTTTTATATTTAAAAATTGCGTAAAAATACTATAAATCATGATAATTGACAACATAAAATATGTTTTGAAAAAGATACAAAAAATTGCACTGATTCTTGAAGTTAATCTATCGTAAAAATACTATAAATCATGATAATTGACAACATAAAATATGTTTTGAAAAAGATACAAAAAATTGCACTGATTCTTGAAGTTAATCTATCGTAAAAATACTATAAATCATGATAATTGACAACATAAAATATGTTTTGAAAAAGATACAAAAAATTGCACTGATTCTTGAAGTTAATCTATCGTAAAAATACTATAAATCATGATAATTGACAACATAAAATATTTCAAAAATAAATACATTTAAAAAAATTCGATTGATTCTTGAAATTAATCTATCGTTAAAAATTATGTATAAAATACAATAAATCGTGATAATTGACAACTTAAAATATTTATTAAAAATGCACAAAAAAATAAATTAACTGATTCTTAAAATTAATCTATCAATGTCACATAAAATGAGACAAAAGTAGTAATATGTATTATTTAATGTCAAATTACTGAAAGCTACGTAAAATGTATTGTAAATCTTAACAATTAACAACATTTGATTAACTCTTGAAATTTTATCTATGCTACATACATTGAGACAAGTGGAGTAATATATATTAAGTATTTACAAATTACGTAAAAATATTATAAATTACATTATTAACAACTTAAAATATTTAAAAATCATATTAAATTTAAATAACTCACTATATTTTATCTGTGTCACATACATTAGGACAAAAAATAATAGTTATTGGGCCCGTGCGTAAGAGAGTTTATGCCCAAGTATAATATATAATATTCAATGACTCTCCAAATTTCATTTGTGTCACATAAATTGTGACAACAAAAATAACATATATTGGGTCCATTTTAATTTATTTGTCTTATTTTTTTAAATTTTTTATATTTAAAAATTGCGTAAAAATACTATAAATCATGATAATTGACAACATAAAATATTTCAAAAATAAATACATTTAAAAAAATTCGATTGATTCTTGAAATTAATCTATCGTTAAAAATTATGTATAAAATACAATAAATCGTGATAATTGACAAATTAAAATATTTATTAAAAAAACAGAAAAAAAATTGTCTGATTCTTAAAATTAAATCGTGATAATTGATAACATAAAATTGTTCAAAAATGTTGTATGTGGGTAGTCTTATTGTGCCTTCAATAGCGTCAAAGAAAGTACAGGTTTGTGATAAAAAAACTTATTCCTTTATCCACGCAAACAATCGCTTCAAAAATTTCGTTATTAGCCCCAAAACATACCATTTATGTTATTGGGCCCGTGCATAGCACGGGCAACAAAATCTAGTATCTATTATAAAGGTTACTTTCTAAAGTGTACTTTCATGAGATACGCCAATTTAAATTAATTGAGCTTTAAAACGAGTATCGAACGCAAGACAGGATGAAAAACTATACCTTATCTCCAGCAAATTTAACCCAAAATCTTGCAATGGATCTATCAAGAGGATCAATAGGAAGAAGTGGATTTTGAGGCCAAGTATCTTCAATATATTCAATAATCACCATAGATTCAGAAATTACTTTTTCACCATGAAAAAGAATTGGAAATCTCTTAAAAGCTGGATTATATTTCATAATTAAAGAGCCTTTATTTGAATGTTCTTCTTCTAGGTACTCAAATGGTATTCCTTTTAGCTTTAGAGCCCAAATAACCCTATAAGTAAACAAATTATAAGAAGTTCCATGGAGTTTTACTTCTTCCATTTTTGATAAATTCAAGAACCAAAAACTTAACTCTAACTTATGCATATAATTGAAAGAATAGAAGCCCTATATATAAATGAAATTATATATCATGTTATAGTTTCATGGACCACTTTGTTTTTTTTTTTAATCAGAGTTTAAGTACTATACAATGACTATACATAAAAATACAAATAAGATAATATATAAAATAATCACAAATATGTATATGTGTGTGTGTGTTTTTTTAATAATTTTTTATCTTGTGTTTGATATCCACGTAGGAATAAAACGTTTCTAACAAAGATAATTTCATACTCATTACAATTCAGTGCTCAAACTCGAGAATTCAAGATTTTTGATTAAATAATATATGAAATAGTAATTATTGATTCACTATTTTTTATAGGAACAACAATATTCTACCACTACTCTTGACCAAACATCAAAGTTCTGATGAGATTCCGTGCAAGAAAATCATGTTAATAACATTTAATTAACAATATGATAAAATTGCTATAGTTGAGCCGATGATTTTTTGAAAATAACATTTTTATCTCTATGAGATAGTGATAAATTTATATATATTCAACTTTCTTCAAATCCCACTTTGTGGGATTTCACTGAATATGTTATTTGATAAAATTACTAAAATCCAAGGATCGGATCTAAATATTTTTTGTTTCTAGTTGCTACATGAGATTCCATTTCTTTTATCTTTTAGTTGATTTATTATATTGATATTATTATTTTCAATTGCACGGATGTCCTTTGATAGAAAATATAATCATATTATTTAGGTACGATCATGATTAATTATGACATAATTAAGGATTTAATAAATCATACGAAACAATTTTGATTTCAGAGTTGAAATTGACATCAGTCTAACTGGTCCCCAAAAAAAAAGTTATAAAAAAATAGATTAAATCACAAGGTGATCTATTATTATTTTTTTCAGACTATATATGTTGTTGTTTGTTATTGTTGTTATACATCAAATCTCATTATATTAGCAACGTTTATCTGAAAATTTTCATGACTGCTATAATGGGTGTTGTTACATATGTATCTCATTTGACGTTTAGATCAATCTCATTTATTTATTATAAACAAACAAAAAAAACGCGAAATCATTGTTTAATATTTTGATATTTTATTAATATTAATCATATTAAACTTTATCTCATAAATTATTAATTAATTATAATCATGTTTTTTTAACATAAGCTGGAGGTGCAAAATAAAATCCACACCTTGTACCATCCAAAAACAATCATAATGATTTGCAACTATATCTGTTCTTTCACATCCATTGCTAATATCAGAGTTAACAATATAAAAAAATTGTTGCTTTGGACCCCAACAAAAGTGACAATAAAAACGAGTACCACCTACGTCAAAGGTTTCGTCTCAATGGAATGAAAAATTAAATTCACCACCTATGTTAAGGGTCTGGTCTCCAAGATCGTCATTTTTAGATTGACAACGAAATTTTAAGACAATATCGTTGTTTGAAAGCATATCGAGGATGTGAACCGTATATCCAGCGGTAAGGGAGAGAGAATTTGCGGTTTGAACCAAGCATCCCGATATGATTGACACCCTCTGATACCATGAGTTTGAGCAGTTCACAATGCCCCGAGGCCCTTACATTCCTTCTTGGGTCAGGGAATTTTACACAGCTTATGGGGAGTTAGTGCCCAAGAACAAGAAGAAGGCAAGCAAGTTTAGACCGGTAAAGTCGGTCATGGTCAGCGACAAAGAAGTTGAGTGCCACAACGAATATATTAACACTGTATTGGGTAGACCGCTGCACTCTGCACTTCATTACGAGGGATTGCCTATTGTTCAGTCCATAGATGATTTGAAGGGGTGGTTGGCTCCTCTGATTTCTGACACCACCCCGATGTGGATCGAGGTAGGAGCTCCTATTGAGAAGAGGGACCTGAACATTGCTGCCAGATTCTGGTTTGGCTTTATCAGCAGCACCGTTATGCCATCCTAGAACGAGTTCATTTTGCGCCATCCTAAGGCAGCATGCCTTGGTTCTATCATGGCCAGGAGACATATCGATCTGGGGCTGCTGATTTCACTAGAGATGGCTATGAGGGCCAAGCAGAAGCTGATTTCTCTGTCATTCCCGGTCTTGATCACTGAGTTGTGACGGCGTGCTGGGGTACCCTGGGACACTATGAGAGATATTGAGGTCACCCCATCTTTCTCCACTGACATTCAGTGTATTGAGGTCGAATACACGCGAGAGGTGGTTAACAGGAGGAGAACAGCTCCAACAGATACTTCCCTAGAGGTCGATGTTGACTCATTACCAGCAGAGGCACCTTCGTCTACTCCTACCTCTGAGCCTTCAGGTACACACACTCTTTCATCTTCTTCACAGGTCCTAGGTGCTTCATCCTCCTCTCAGCCTGCTAGGATTACTCAGGCCATGATCTTGAAGATGGGACAATTGGCCTATTCATCTGATGTGAGAGCGACTCGATTGGAGAGATCCATCCCAGGGATGATTGACAGTGCCATACTAGCAATACTTACCGCCCTTTACACTTTTGATGGGACAATTGGCCTATTCATCTGATGTGAGAGCGACTCGATTGGAGAGATCCATCCCAGGGATGATTGACAGTGCTATCTTGGTTGCACTGACCCCCCTTAGGGACTCTGTTGATGATCTGGCTACTAGAGTCGCTGCTTGTGAAAGCAGACAGGGGGAGACATCTGAGGTTCAGGCTTTGAAAGCGGAAGTAGAAGATTTGAGGAATGATATAGACTATTTGAAGTCTACCGACTTCACTTCATTGATGCGGGATGCAGATGGCGAGGATGGTCCTGAGACCTTAGGAATTCCTCCGACTACCACCGGAGATGTGCAGAGGGGTGGCACAGCAGATGATGAGTCGGATGCAGAGACCGACGAGAAGCTGATAGTAGCACATAAGAAGGGGATGATAGAGAGCCGAGAAGAGAGAATATTTAGAGATTTGCTAGAGTTTGGGGAGACATTTGTGCAGCCAGTGATCTAGACATTGCCGACTGAGACGTCCACATCAGCTCCTAGTGGATCTGGCACTGCTATACCTTCTGAGGCTACTTCGGGCACTGATGCCCATATTCAGAGCACTACACCGGGCACTGAGGCCCCGACAAATGGAGCAATTGTGTAGACATGACCTTTCTTTACCTCCTTCTCTGTCTGACTTATTTTTACTTATGGATACTTTCATTCGTATTTGAGGACAAACGCTTTTTGTTTGTGGTGGGGGTGAGGCCCACTTTACTTTTGTGCATATTTATTTTGACTATATGTTGGGTTGTGATCTATTATTGTGTTTATACACTGTTTTTTGTGGATATTTGAGCTTATGGCTCAGTGTTTTTAGTGTTTCTAATTGCAAAACGATTTTGACCCTTCAGTCCCGATCAATACCGATGACTTGAATAGTGCTTATAATCGAACGAACATGAGTGTGCGGCTATGATGAGGCCAAATGAAGTTGCATAGACAATATGTGAACTCTTTGCATCTCGTTTTGACTAGCCTAGTATCGAATTGAGTCTCTTGTGATGATCATTGCACACTAGCGAAAGTGTGGAGTCTTGTTTGATTGTAGTGTCAATGCCTAGTGTAATGAGCTTACTTTGAAACATGCACGATAGATCCTAGAATTTACCCCGTTGGTCCGGTCAAATAAGTATGATTATCTCTTGATATGATCTTAGGCAACTTTAAAGAGTGTGAGCCAATTTGACATATACCTATTTTGTGACCTACCTTGTGAGTGTGCGATTCTCTCTTGAACACCCATTGTGCCTTACCTTTCTTTGGAAGAAACTTGATGAAAACATGACCCTTCTTTATCCATCACCCGTAATCCTCTTGATTTGTGGTTGATTGAATAGCCAACTTAGGCCAAAAGCCTACTCTTTGTGGCTTACCTTGTGAGCGTGTGTGAACCTCTTTTTAATCCCCCTTGAGTCTTACCTTTCTTTGGAAGAAACTTGATGAAAACATGACCCTTCTTTATCCATCACCCGTAATCCTCTTGATTTGTGGTTGATTGAATAGCCAACTTAGGCCAAAAGCCTAAGTTGGGGGTGTGGTGAAATGAAAAGGGACAGTCAAAAAGTGCAAGGAAAGTCTCATTTAACCTATGGTGTGGAATAAAGTACAAAAGAAACGGGATTTCCAAATAATCCGTGGAAAGTGAATAATAGGATGACTTATGAGCATTAAAGAGAATGATGAGGGAATATGAAAGAAAGTGTTGTGAGCACCACAGTTCATGAGGATGAAAGTCACTGAGCTTAAATGACCACACCTTTACACTCAGCCCCATTAAAAGCGTTAAAAAGACCTTTTTGATCTTGAGTAAGCCAAAACAAATGTTGATTGGAAAATATGGAAAAACCTATGGGTAAAAGCATGCATTGTATTTATCTTTGTGAGTGTGAGCGTTGCATTTGATTCCGAAGCTTTTAAAGTATGAACCATTGTGTGAACATGGAATCATTCTTTGTGTGAGGGCACTTGAACACTTTGGTTGAGCTTGAACGTGCACTTGAAACAATTATTGTGAGCATGAGATTCTTTGATATTGGTGAGTCACAACTTGAATCTTTGAGTGCACAATTGATCTTTGCATAAGTAAATTGAGTCTTGTTGTGCGCATTTATGATTGAATATTGTATAGCACTGTTCGAGACACCCTTTTTGAACGACTGAACTTAAGTTTGCTTGAGGACAAGCAAAAGTTTAAGTTGGGGGTGTTGATGAGTCCACAAGTTGGACTCATTTAGGGCTATGTTTTGATAGAATTAGTGTCCTCAAATACATATTTTGTCTCAATATCTGACGAAAACCCTCAAGTTTCAGGTATTTGGAGTTTGAGGGAAAGCATGGAAAATGTCTTATCCTCGCCTTTTGTTCCAGTGTGGAGGAGAGAGGCGAGCGAGATTGGGAGAGGGAAGAGAGAGGCTAGCGAGAGAGGGCAGAGAATGGAGAAAGATTAATGTATTTGTATAATTTGTAATTTGTATATGTATAAGTGGTGTAGTTATAGCTAATGAAAAAATGACTTGGTTTCTTTTTTAGTCTGTTTCAAAAAGAATGACCCCTTTCCTTTTTGGAAATACTTTAACTTAAACTTTCCACCTGACATGTTTAAGGTCACAAGATTAAAATCATTTTGCTTCAACTCTAATGGAAATGTAAGTACCATCCAATGCACCAAGACAACCCTATAAGATAAATTCAACTCTAAATACTAAAGGACTATTAAAAATAAAAATACTTTCACCATAATATTTCAAGTTTGTTTGTAGTAAATCAGATGCTAGATTGTAATTTACCTACCTTAAACTATTTCTATCAATCATCAGTATCATCTTCGAGCACCGGATTAGGTTTAACAAGTAACACTGGAGTTAGTTTAGAATAGTTCTTAGACATTCATTAAAGGCTCGACTTACACTCCACCCCGATCTAATATAATCAACTTTAACAAACCTGTTCTTCTCATGATGAGCCAAAATATTTAAGAACATTGCTAACTTTTCAATACTCGACATATTTTTACTGTCAGTCAACCCTCCAATATTCTTGGTTAAGGAGACTAAAATGTGAAAGACATTTCTATCCGCCCTAAGCTTGTCAATACATACAATATCATTGTCACGAATAAGAACATTTAGATGAGACAAGATTTTAGAAATTCTAGCACTCATACAATATCGAATGACCCGCCTAAATCTAGATTGTTTTCTTAATAACATGTTGTAAATAGCCATAAAAAAGCAAATAAGGACAATATACAAATGCACCACAGTTTCCTCGAGGATGATAAACCATTGAACATCGCACAATTGTTGAGAATCCATTTACACCTATTTTCATTTAAAAATTGCAACATCATTATCAAATTGAATCCAAAAAAAAAAAGTACCAATCATGTTACTTAACTAATTATTGCAGACACATTAAATGTGTATAATAGGAAGGTAATAGATGTTTTCATACTAGAATATTCAATTTTATTAAAAAAATAAAAAGTAACATCGAAAAATAGGGTAGAAAGTTTATTTTTGTTTGGCTTCAATAGCTAGAAGACTAATACTATTTTGCTGCAAATACATGTTCATCTTTTGCAGTTTTAGAAGCTAAAGCAACTAAACTTAATGAACCGATTTTTTCAGAAAACACGATTTTTGAACAAACAAAACAAAATCCACATCAAATTTGGATGTACTCAAACATCAACTTAACTAGAAAATATTGAGAAGATCTAGAATTTCATCCTTCTCTCATCAGATTAACAAGAGGAAAAACACAATAAGAGAAAACAAGAGAAGAAGAAGAAAATAAAAAAAGATCAGCCAAATTTTGAGTTTTAGAACTTCTAACCTCAAAGAAAGAACGTCAAATTGAAAGTTTTTCAATCTATTTGCCTGGAAGATGAAGAGCCATTCTAGATCTACAAATATGGAAAGAGGATCTGAATGTTAATCTAAAAGGCAAGTGGTGTATATTTGATTGAGAGTGAAGGGTAAAATTGTCAATTTATATTTTTATTCAGGTATTAGTTATTCAGGTATAATTTATTCCATCTTTAATCCTGCATAAAATAATACATAGATTGACTCATAACTTAAACATGTATTAGTTATGTGATTTTCTAATTTTCTAACCAAACATAGTATTATGTGTGTTGAATTTTAAACTTTGACAAAAAAAATGCTTTTAATCATGGTAAAACTTATGCAACATTTTATACTTGAATAACTCAACCCTTATCCAGTAACCAAACTGTCACTTATACAATAACCAAACGACCCCTAAAGAACTTTACGCGCGATCATTCAATTTATACTTTAGTCTAGAATGTGGTAGAATCGAGACTTTCTTCAAACACTAGATGTGCATAAAAATTTCTACCAACATTCTGAAGTCTCTTCTTCAAAAGCAAAACTCCGGCAGACATAATGCCGTTGACACGGGAAGAAAAAATTAGATGGTTTATTGCTGTTTTTGTCTTTCACATCATTGTGGCATTTTGTATTTTTATGTGGCATGGACTCAATATTACTATTTCTGTATGGGTGTTAGGATAATAATCCTCCATTTATTAGTGTATGTCCCTATTTTGAATGTATATGTTGGTCAAGCTATAGTTCCTCCAAATTTTGTCAGAGCAATGGAAGCATTTGGATGGTTGGGGAACTTTATCATAGCTCACATGATTTCTACCTACCTGACATTAGATACTGCATTATATTTGGTAATTTCTTTCGGCCTGATTACATTTTTTTGCTGGCTGATGCTGTTGAGGCCGGTTGCTAGCGACTGGGAACAGTGACGGCTCAAGCTTGGTCTAAACCCCAAAAAAAAAGTTGGAGGCCTAAACTTTAATTATATTTTTATATCTGAGATTCAAGTTATTTCTATTTTTTTTATGATCTTAAACTAAAGATATATATATACCAAAATATTTTTTAATCTTGTGGTCTTAAACATATTATGTGGAAGTTAAATTTAAAAATTGATCCGTAAAAAAGAAACATTCTTTAATGTTTCGAAACTAATTAAACATTCTTTATTTTTTTATTGTTAAAAAAAGCTTAAGACTTTAATCTACCATTTTAGCATGAAGACTTCTCTCTCCGTAGTGTGTTCCTCCGCACAAGGACGATTTTCTCTGAAAACTTGAAGGCCGTGGTTACAGGGGTCTGATTGGGCGCACTATTGGCGCGTCGAGCCATACACCGATTTACTGGGGGTCTGATTGGGCACACTGTTGGCATGTTGCCCCAGGTGCTACCCATTTATTGGGGGTCTGATTGGGCGCACACGATATTACTCGGTGATCCAATTGTTTACAAGTTGTTGTTGATTCTCGACACGATTCTCTTGATTTTGGGCATGAATTTTTGGCGTAAATTTTATGTTTTTTTTCATATTTTTCCTATTTTTATTAATAAATTACTCATTTTCTGGATTTGTCGAAAAAAATAAAAATTTAAAAAAATTGTTGACTTTAAGGTTACTATATTTATTTGTGAATTTTTGGCGTTAATTTTACTTTTTTTTCATATTTTTTATTAATCAATTACTCATTTTCGGGATTTATCGAAAAAAAAATTAAAAATTGTTGAAATTGTTGAATATAAGGTTACTATATTTATTTGTGAATTTTTGGCGTTAATTTTAATTTTTTTTTCATATTTTTTATTAATCAATTACTCATTTTCGGGATTTATCGAAAAAAAAATTAAAAATTGTTGAAATTGTTGAATATAAGGTTACTACATTTATTTGTTAATATTTGGCGTTAATTTTATAATTTTATCATATTTTCTCTATTTTTTATTAATTAATTACTCATTTTTGGATTTACGAGAAAATATAAATTTAAACAAAAATTTGTTAAAAATGGGTCGGGTAGTTTATTTAAAAGGTGGTTGATTTATGGGTCGAAATAGGTGTTTATGGGTCCAAATTGTTTAGGGGCATAATTGATCCCTTCCATTTTCATATAAATGTCATGTGGTAGGTCAAAATGACATGGCAATTCCATGTGACATTTAAAGAAATAGAAAATGAGATGGATATGTCCAGCAGACCAACAAATGCCCATAAGGGCATATCTGTGCGAAAAGTTGGACGGCGAGGGCATGAGTGAGCCAAACTTTAAACGGAAGGTATATCTAGACCTTTTCGAATAGTTTAGGGGCATATTTGACAATTTTCCCTTTTATTATTATAGTCTATTATAGGGTGTTTGAATTGATTTAAAAGTTGGTAAAACCTAACTATGATCAACTTTTAAGCCAATTTTTGACTTATGAAAGTGTTTGCCAAATATAAAAAAGAATTAAAAAAATAAGTTAAAAATGACCTAAAATAAGTTGGAAAGTGTTTGACAAGGTAAAAATAACTTAAAATAAGTTTAAAATGACTTAAAATAAGTCAAAAATCAAAAGTAAGTCGCCCCTACTTTTTATTTTTTGACTTAAAAGTTATTTCAATTTGAATTTTTATTTTTAACTTTAAAGCTACTCCCTCCGTTTAAAAAAGAATGACTTGACTTGGAACAGAGTTTAAGAAAAGAAAGAAGATTTTTTAATCTTGTGATTTAAATTAAGGTTATGTTAAATATACCAAAATGATATTAATCTTGTGACCTTAAACATGTCAGGTGGAAAGTTGAAGTTAAAGTGTTTCCAAAAACGGAAGGGGTCATTCTTTTTGAAACAGACTAAAAAAGAAACCAAGTCATTTTTTTTAAACCGAGGGAGTACTTTTTTAAGCCAATCCAAACGGGCTCTTAAAAATTGGTCAAATCTACTTTTGAGTAAGTTTTTTATTTCTAAAAGTGTTTGACAAATATAAAAATAACTTAAAATAAGTCAAAAGTGACTTATAATAAGTTAGGAATTGTTTGACAAAGTTAAAAGTAACTTAAAATAAGTTTAAAATGACTTTAAAAAAAGTTAAAAATCAAAAGTTGGCCTCTCTTTACTTTTTATTTTTTACTTAAAAATCATTTAAGTTGGACTATTTATTTTTTGACTTAAAAAATTATTTAAGTTGAATTTTTTTATTTTTTGACTTAAAAGTCATTTTAGTTTGACTTTTTATTTTTGACTTAAAAAAGTATTTTTTAAGTCAATCAAAACGGACTCTTATAATCTATGTCATCCTAATCTCATAGTTACTACCAATTAAAGCTACCTAGACTATTAGAGAGAGAAAAGTAGAATATAAAACACAAATTATTATCCATATTATTAATTAGAAGATGATCTAACTACCATAGATCATTACTACCCAAAATGCTAAAAATAAATAAAAAATCATTAGTCAAAAAATTCAATTTATGATTTTTGACTAATGAGTCATAACTGAAAAACTAATTCAAACAAGCTTAATGAAACAACTATAAATAAAGGTGTTTATTAGAGAAGGTAAAATAAACATTGAACTAATTATAAGAGTATGAGTTTTCTTTCAATGAAAAATAGTGTTTCTTCCTTATTGGTTTTATCAATTTTATTATTTATTCAACAAACAAATGTCATATAGTTGATGATGTTGAAAAAAATGATCCTCCAATAAAATTTCATTGTGCATCTGGAAATGATGATCTCGGAATGCATTATTCTAAATTTAACGATGATTTTCATTTCAAGTTTAGGTCAAATCTACTTCGTGAGACGGTGTTCTTTTGTCATTTTTGATGGGATACAAAAGATGTTGCATTTAAAGTGTACAGAGAGAGCGAAAATTGTGGTGCTGAAGGAGGATATGACTCAGGAATATGTTATTGATTAATTAAAGAAGATGATTTCTATTTTGCTCCTAAATATAATCCTCCTCCATCTGAGTTGATTACAAAATATGGTTGGTAAAAATTAATGTAATGTAAGTACTCATGAAATGAAAAATTTACTTTAATTTTCAGTTTCAAAATTGTGTCACAATCAAAATTCAGTGATTATAAATCATACCATTGTTTTTAATATGTTCAGGCCTATGTATTGAGTCAAGAACATTTAATAGTTTTAACCATATAAAACCACCAATCTAAAAGGGAAAAAAAAGCAATCATTAAAAGATTTAGCTACCAGTAGTACATGAAGATGAAGTACTTAATAAGTATTAGTATCATTGACCCTACTAATTTATAGATCGTGACGGAATATAATATGTTAATTGAAATGAAGATAAATAGAATTTGGTGCAAATGATAGAACATAAAAAACTCTTTCTAAACTTTGTCAAGCCTATCTGCAAATTTGCTTCAAATTAGAGTTTATAATTTTAAGACCGCACTTTAAAAATACGTGTGGTAAAATATTTCAAATTCAATATCTACTGATTTCGTCATTTTTATGATTCAAAGAATTCGCCAGTTATACGACAATTAGCACAAATGTAAGTAAATGATAGCAAACACTATAAAAACCTCCTAAAATGTGAAGAATAACGTTTAAACTGATTGAATAAATTAATTCGTTTTTTGTATATAAATATTTATTTTGGGTAATATTTAAAGTACAATTTTTTCAGGGGAATTTTCACATATAACCATTCAAAAAATAACTTAATGATTTGTAGCTACGTGTTAGAGGAGGAGAGAGAGGCAGAGAATGGAGAGAGGTGAATTGTATATCTATATTTGTCCAGAAAATTCAATTTTGGCCCGTTAATTACTCGGATTTTTATCCGTTTTACTCCGAAAATTCAGGATTAGGATTTGTTTTTTATATACAAAAACAAATTTTGTATATAAACTGAAATGTAGATTGATTGATTGATTGATTGGTTGATCTGTTTTTTATAGGAGAATTTTGGGGTTTATTTTTAGGGGTTTTGGATGAGGATTTAAGGGGAAAGATTTGATTTTTTGAGGATTTTGGACCAGGTAGTACTAAAAAGGAAAGAGCATTTGCAAGCTGGGAAAAAGAAGGTAAAAGGGTTTTGTTTGAATATTGGAGAAAGGGTTTGTTTTGGTTTGGTTGAATTTAGTTTGTTTACTTGAATGTTTGCTAATTAATACTTCTATTTAACTCCTTGATAATGTAAATGAACTTAATTCTGAAAAAAGGTTATGTTTTGGTTTGGTTGAATTTACTGTATTTACTTGAATTTTTGCTAATTAATAGTTCTATTTATCTGGTTTAGAATGTTAATGAGCTGAATTCTACTAGGAATCTTTAGTAGTTGAGTTGGTTGGCTACCTGAACTTTAGGGAGTTTGATTTCCACCTTGTAATCCCTTTCCTGATTTTCCCTTTTAAGAAAAAGAGTTGAATTCTAGGTGGAATCGTAGTGGCTTAGTTGGTTGATTAGCTGGACTTTTGTGGGTTACCTTGTAATCCCTCCCCGCTTTCCCTTAATAAAAAAAAGGAGCTGAATTCTATATTTCGGAGAAGGTTTTATATGAATGGCATTCTAGTTGGAGTTAGAAATAATGAGTGGTTGTAATTTGTAGTGTCTTTTGAATTGTTATAAGTACCTTTAGATAGTTATCATCTACTCGAAGTGATGGACGGACTCCCTATGTATTTTCAAGAATATGAAAGCAATCTTTAATCAAGATGGGAATGGCGTGGCCCCATCCTCACCTCATCAGTAAATTCTAGTGTTTTACTTGGAGGCAATTTCATGTATGAAGTTAAAACACATCAAGATTTAGGTTTGAGGTTGAAGATTCATGACCGGTAGTTGAATAATTTCTAGACTTTCAACTTTTATAGACAGTTCTATTCAAGTGGGGGCTGCGGCGAAAGATCACTGCCATAGGGGAAGTGCTTATATGCTTATCTCTAGCTGTATAGCTTACAATAACTAACAAAAGGTATTATTTCAGTGTATCATCTATTGAAGCACTTGTTAACATAGGGTTTAAACTTGCAAAACATAGTCATTTGTCAGTGCAAAGATTTTAATATGTTGGTCTGACTGGTTTTGAGGTACTTCTTTTCTTCCTTATGTGCAACCAAAGGTGGTATCCTAGGCTGCCACATCGATGCTGATATCTTTTGGAAGCACATTGATGCTGATTTCTTTTGAAAGATCGCACCTTAAAGGGCTCCAGAAGCCATCTTTCAAAATGTTAATCTGTTATTTACCTTGTCATTTTAAACAATTTGAATACTTGTATTATCCGCACTGGCAATTCCCATCTTTAAGGAATCCGGGTTCATACCCCGGTAGCGGAAAGAGTAACACTTGTGTTTAAGCAATCTATCATATGATAAAACTCATAACAGGATGAAGTATCACTTCTGTGGGACTCCGGATATTGTTTATTTACATTAGTCATCAATCAATTGTTTGGGTTAAGAACCTAATATATATATAAATAAATAAAGATGTCCTCACTGTAATAATAATGTAAGTTTTTAGATAAGATAGTAACACAATTCAACATGGTTCATGGTTTTTAGAGAAAAACCTATCCTTATGTTTAATTACCTTGTGGTTATTTTATCTATGCTTCAAGTGGAGCATGCCTGTGTTAAGTCCCACATCCTTATGTGTTGGAACAACCTGTTGTGAAAACCAAGGCAAATAACCTCAACCAACACAAGCCTAATATCCTTGTACATAATTACAACTTCTTTTTGATAAGCCAACCAAAAGAGGCTTTAAAGATACCCAATGAACATGGCTATCACCAAGTAAGGCAATGAGAAGAGCCATAGAAGTACCGTTGGTCCGTATTCTGGATGGGTTGGTCCTCCATC
This sequence comes from Solanum tuberosum, assembly GCF_000226075.1. Classification (NCBI taxonomy): domain Eukaryota; kingdom Viridiplantae; phylum Streptophyta; class Magnoliopsida; order Solanales; family Solanaceae; genus Solanum; species Solanum tuberosum. Next base: position 2,911,097 of record NW_006238946.1, read on the forward strand.
ACATCATCAGTCAGCAAGGCAACCGCTCCAACTCCTTTTTACCATGCTCAGGTACTTCAGGAGCAGAATACGTCACATATCTATAGAAACACAATACAACACACAAGCTCAAACCCAAACCTCTAACTAACAATCCTCCCTCGAGAAAGTAAGCAAGAACCAACATTACTAATCCCAACAATACGTCTTTTCCTCCAATATCATACGCCACGCGCATGAAGTGCGCAATGGTATAGAAATATGCCGTGATGCCTAGTATTAGACAGAAATACCCATAATTGAACTCCAAAAGGTGATGAAAGGCTGCTGCAATTATCATAGGAATGACCTCGAGCTTAAATTTGGCCTTGGCACCAATTAAACGGAAAGGCATGTCACGATACCAATAAATAATAGATGTCAGCAGAGCTGGATGAGTAACCATGCCCCCCAAAAACATGAGAATCATGTCGGGAATCAGCAACCAATTGTTAATAGTTGGATCACCGAGTAATATCATTATGCCTATGATTATGGAGATCGGGGGAATTCTACCAAACATATACCACAACGACATATCCATACCCACAATGAGACCATCTCCACCTGAGAAAAAGGAATGGAAGTTACAAAAAAAACACAGCATTGAGCACACCAAGACAATGACTAAAAATTAGTCGTCTCCAAAGAAATTTTGGATTTTCTCTGCGCATACATGTTAAAACTAATACAAGGATAATGAGGTTGGGTTGGCTAGAATTAGCCATCGGGGGCCGTCTAGCTGCATATATCATCAAACAAGAAAGAAATTTGTTTCAAGAGGAAAAACTTATAATATTGTTTTGGCTATCATGGATGTAGTTAAAAAAAGCTGCGCCAAAATAAATTTCATAAACTGTAGGTCCTGCACAAGTATAAGTTTGAGGATTGAGCATGCATCCAAAAAACACTTGAATATTTTGATGAACTTGTGTAGCCTAAAAGTTTTGGGGAATCAAAGAAAATGGGATAGAGAGAGAGAGAGAGAGGATGTTAAGAAAGGGTTCCTACACTTTGGCTTTCATTATGAACATGTTTTCTGATACAAAAGCCCTAACCAAATGAGAAAAAGGAAGACGATACTATAAAATTAGTCCTCCTTCACATCATCAGCAAGGCATGCAACTACTTTTTACGAAACACAATTCTTTTTTCCTCCAAAATCATAGGATTAGAAATATGTGGTGAAGCCTAGCATTAGATAGAAATACCCATAATTGAACTCGAAAAGGCTGCTACAATTATTATGATAGGAATGAAATTGGCCTTGGCAGCAGTTAATACCAATAAATAAAACAAGTTCAAAGGAAATAATCAACTTACGAGGATGTCTAGGATCCCAGGCCATGATCAACCTAAAATACTTGACAAATGTAACCACCGCCTTCAACTTTTCAGAGTAAAGCGTCCATGTGCGGAGGAACAGGCTACAGAGAGAGACAACTTCATCACCCATCGAGTCCCGGCTAGCTGCATATATCGTCAAACAACAAAGAGATAAAACTGTAAGTAAGCTGTAGTAGTAATAAACAAAAAATTTCATACCCCTTGACGTCAACTATATAAAATATGTCTAAGCCTTGGTAAGTAAAGTTTTACATCTTGTATACATTCTCATCATATGTCTAAGTCTTGGTAAGTAAAGTTTTGCAGTAATGTAGGCCAAGTAATTCAACGATAAACCTAATGCAGAGCCAATTCCAGTGAAATGATATTTTGGGGAGAACTACCCAGATTCCTATGGCAAGCATAAAATCAATATACCCAAAAAACACAAATTCATTATCAACCCAATACTAAACTTTATACCCATTAAGAAATAACGAAAACCCAATTGAATACAACAGTATACAAACCTCTAATTAGCATACAAGTCACAAAAAAAATCAATTTTAACTCATTGATGGGAAAATCGACCTTAACTCTCACTGCAACAAACAAGATAGATGCTCGGAACCAAAATCAAAAGAAGAACTCGTCAAATTTGTTGTTAACTTTTAGAATATATATAGGTTTACGGAGAATGTATTGATTTAAAACGGGTTTATTGGATTGAGTTGAAAACTGATCCAAATCTAAATTATGCTGAACCCAACCCATAAAAGTATGTGCGTGTTAATCAACAATATTAAATCTACCCGATCATAAATTACATGATTTTTTTTAATAAATGACACAATAATAAAATAAAGATACATTTGTGGTAAATCATGGTGAGAAAGAAATACTTGTATTATATTCTAACATAGTTATGCACGAAATTCAAAAGTTAAAGATATATGTTTTTTTTGATATTAAATGTTCGTACCGACACTCATTTAATGTAATTTGTGTCTCATAAAATCCATTAATATTAATTTTTTTTGTAGTTTAACTCTCATTCTTGTAGAGAGATGGCGAGAAGAGAGAATTAAGTTGCGATAGTGCAACATTACGGTTGAGGTTATATTTTTACAATAAAAAAGAAAGAAAGTGAAACACATAATGTAAAATGTGATATAACAGATAAGTCATGAGCGCGGTGTCTTTTTAATCTTCAATTCCAAATAAATTAGATGATAAATTTTAGCACTTAGATGTGTAATTTTAACATGATTCATGGATTTGATTTTATCCAAAAAAATCATTTCGCGCAACATAACTTGTCAAGAAAACAGGTTTTATGCATTTTTCTAGTTCAAACATGGCTCAGGTCAGTTTGTGGTTCTTTTTACAAACTTATTTTTCCCTTTTAAGAGTTCAATTCACCATGTAGTAAGTCGAATTCATTCATGAACATTACAAAGTTGTAGAAAGTAGCAACAATTAAAACTTGGAAGACTTACTAGTATCAACAAAATGTACTTTACAAAAGGACTGGTAGCCTTGCAATTATTCAAACTCCATCGCGATACAAAACAAACATTTCCATAGTTTGGCTTCAAAGCACATACTACTATTGCAAAAGTTGAAAGAAAGGTCCAGTCCCATCTTTTTTATCAGCAGCATCTGGGATGCTCTTGTAGGTACAAAAGTTAGAGATCTCCCACCTCCAATATTCCTTACTTGTCACATACATAGTGTTGTCTTATTTTCCCATCTGCAAGCAAGACTCATGACCTCCCCATATCCTGTCATCTGGAAGGAAATAACAGCGCAGGGGACGTCCTGTTCCATTCCAGTAGGGATCGAGCATTCGCCAATACTCAGGAGGAGTCGTCGTCAGAAGTAATATAGGTTGCAGTTATACAAGGATTATGTTTATCTACTTTATCCTATGATGGAAACTAGGGAAAGGAAAAGAGGTGAAATAATTTTCTCCTTCACTTTCTTTTTTTCACTCTCTTGTCAAACCAAAAAAGTTCTCTTACTTTCTCTAGTTTCCAATCAAAGCTTCATTGATTCAAGATGCATAAACTGTGAAGAAATAACAAGCAAAGGCAACAGCAAGAGTGGTTCAAATAGGGATACAGAACCATGCAAACCGTTTTCAATTTGTTAAAAGCTCTATGAAACTGACCAGTGACATCAATAAAACCAGCAAATTTTTGGACAACAGGTTGAACATAATGAACAAGAAATAAAGTAAGATATTATGCCATTCTTACCAACCACTTGCAAAGCCACACAAAGTGAACGATCCCTCAAATTTGTTTGGACGTTTTAACTTCAATCGGACAGACTTATGTGTTCTCAAATCTCAAGCATGTGCAAACTCTATCTACTCAATTTGGTGCGAGCTGCAGCCATGCATGATTTCTATGGGTGGATAATGCCTATTCGTGGACTTCAAAAATTGGCAAGTAAATCCAGGAGGAATATGAAATAGGCATTTCAGTTCATACCTCAGTGAAATGGAACTCCCACACATGATCATACAAATCCTCCTTTCTTATGGAGTCGTCGAGTGTGTTGGCATAGTTTTCCTCTTACGTGACTTACACAGTTTTCCTCAAAACACTAACTGGTTACTACTCTTTAATTCCACCACTTAATCTGCAGTTTGTTTGCAAGTCATTTCCTTTAATTTCTAACTCTTCTCTTTAGCTTTAAGTCTAAGACTCTATACCTATATTGGGTGGTCATTGGTCTTCCTGGAATAACCTTACTGCTTGAAAGAAGATCCAATGTTCTTCATAGAAAAAGAAATAGTCCCTGAAGAATTTATGATCCAGTACCTGGTAAAGCAATTAAGAGCAAGAAACATAAGAGACAATTGATCTTCAACAATTTATCATCTTCCCAACAAACCAACTAGAAATGTTCAGAGAGGACCTGCAAGCAAAAATTGACCCAACAATAACGTAATTGTTAGCTACTTCTAAACTTAGAACAACAACATACCCAGTGTAATCCCACTTTGGGGCCAAGGGGTGTAGAGTGTATGCAGACCTTACCCCTATCTTAGAGGGTAGAGAGGTTGTTTCCCATAAAACATTTCAAAGCAGGTTGAAAAAAATAGTGGAGGTGAAAAAACTACAGTAAAATATTACATAAAGCAAGAAAAGACATTTTGAAAAAAGGGAACAGAACTAAACAAACAATACAATAATCGAGTACATGAAACTACAAGAGTAATAGCACAGCGGGCAAGTGCCCAAGAAATTTCATACTAGCTATTTTCACTACTGTCACCCCTAAGTATCTCAACCTTTTAGCAAGTTCCAATTTAGAAGGCAGAAATGGTTAAGCTCTTTAAGAGCTTTCATTAGGTATACATAAGTACACATAGGACTTTCTTGCAATACATAGTGATTGGCTTCGAATCACATGAAGCCCTACTACTAGTATGGAAGGATTAGCGAGATAATATACTACTACCAACTAATCCTCTACCCTATCAAAGAAGCAACAGCCCTCCATCCACAAGATACAAGGAGACACAGTGCCACGCTGCGTGCGTCAAGACAGCTCAAAATCATCAACATAATATCTGACCCAAGAACAACTAATGGACCCATTTCACAAATTCTCCGTTTCTTCTTCCCTTTTTCTGCAAACCCATCTTCCAAGATTTCACCTTTATCATCTTCAACCCCAAAACAGGGCAACCCAGAAACCACATCTTCAGTACTCCTGGTGGTCTTCTTTATATGATCAAACTCACAGGTTCTGGTTTATGTCATTGGAAGTAATTAGTAAAAGGGTGTCCGGAAAATCAAGAATCTTCAGCTGATTACTCCGCAAAGAAGTCTTTTGGATTTTATAAGGTTGAGGCGGTGGCCGGCGAAGTTTGGGTTTTACCGGGGAGGGAGTTAGTTATAAAAAAACCGCGCTACTCAAATGTTCTGGTACTCACAAAACCAAAAAAATTAGGACATTCTACGAGTATGGAATCGTTTTTGTTAGGGATTGCTTTACTTTCAATGTGAATTTGGATTTAATTAAGCTTTAATGTGGATATCGAACACCGGCTAAAAAGAAAAGACGTCCTACAAGCAACTTGCAGGTAGCTTTGTAAACAATTTTCCTCATCAACTTGCAAGTAGCTTATACAGCAATTTCATTTCGATAAAAAGAAAATCAATTCAATTCATTTGTACATCAATTCAGAAGGAAATTCTCCCGAATTTTTTCTAGCTATATCTCTTGTTGTTATTGGCATTTTGTTATCATTTCACAATATCCATTAGTTTATTGTATGTAGTGGCGGATTCAAGATTTTTATTTATGAGGTTCGAAAAATAAAAGTATAAACGTGTGAAAAAGACAACAAAACACAATTTTAAGAAAGTAGTGATATATAGTTTATAGGTAAAAAGGTTAATTTCCGTTATAAGTGACTTTTAAGATTAGTGTATACGTACAAAAAGTCAAGAGCCTGTTTGGATTGGCTTTTGACTTATAAGTCAAAAGTCAAAAGTTAGAAATTCTAATTTATGACTTTTAGTTTATTTTTGTTATTTTAGCTTTAAAATAAGTGTTTATAAGTATTTTTTAACTTTAGCCAAACAATTCAAAATTGCTTAAAAGCTATTTTGGCTTAAAAGCACCTAAAATAAGTCAATCCAAACGGACACTAAATAAAGAGAACCTTGGACGCAAGGGTCAAATTTAAAGGAGTCTACCTCTAAGCTACAACTTGCTTTTGTTCATAAGGTGGTTCAAAATTACTATATCTACATAAATACAGAAAATTTACTTTACATATATAATGTAATTTTTTATGTGGGTACTCCCTTGTACGTATAATCTGCCGTTTTTTCATGAAATATTTTAGCATTTACAAGTCAACTTTTAAAAATTACCCGATTTTTATTATTTTTCGTATGTATTAGCCCATGCTTGAAATATGTGTATTTATGAGAGAAAAGTTAAATTAATAAAGTGGTGAGAATATATGCAATAAACTGGAAATCTGTGTAATGATAGAATACGTTTGTTACTTACTAGTTTAGTTAATGTTATTAAGGGAAAAAACAAAGAGTTGCATTGAAGATCACTAATAATGAATAAAATGCATTCCTCAAATGCGATTTATGAACAATTTGAATTTTTTTTTGAAAAAATTATATGAGGACCTCCGTAATGAGTTGGGGAAGCATTACATATAGTTCCGTTGTCTTTTTCATGAATATTTTTGCATTTACGAGATAACTTTTAGGAATTACCCGAATTTCACTGTTTTTTCATTGTACTATCCTATGCTAGATATATGTGTATTTATGTGAAAATAATAAAATTAATAAAGTGGTGGAATAATACAATAAAGTGAAGTTCTTGTGTAATGATAGAAAACCTTTGTTACTTACTAGTTTAATTAGTGCTATTAAGAGAAAAAATAAAAAGTTGCATTGAAGATCACTAACAATGAGTAAAACGCATTCCTCGGATGCTATTTATGAACAATTTGAATTTTTTTTCTGAAAAAACTATATGAGGACCTCTGTAATGAGTTGGGGAAACATTACGTATATAGTGGCGAATTTAGGATTTTCATTCATGAAATTCAAAAAATAAAAATATAAACGTCTGATAAAGATAACAAAACACAATCCCAAAAAAGTAGTAATATATAGTTTATAGGTAAAAAAAATTAGTTCCGTTACAAGAGACTTTTTAGTTGAACCTAAATAAAGAGAAGCTAAAAAATAAAATGTGCACAATGTGATTTAAACCAAATAAAACTATCACTATGTTATAACTTGCTTTTTGTTCATGATTGAGTTCAAAATTAATATATCTATAGAAATACAAAAAAAATATTTTATATATACAATGTAATTTTTATCGGGAGAATTCAGGTGAACCCCTGAAAATCGCATAGGTCCACCCCTAATTGTATGATGGAAAATTTGATATAGTGAAAGGAGTGAATCAAATCATGGCACATGACGAAATCAAATACAAAGGAACGTTTGTGCCGATCTAAGGCCAGCTTCTGTATGTTACACATGTCTATTGTTTCACACGGGGGGCTGGTAAGGCTTTAAAATAAATCCTTCTCCTTAGGCGCCCAATTTTAGGGGCCCCATTTTTTTGTTAATTAGGTAGGATTAAACTAAAAAAAAAAATTAGAATTAAGACAACAAATGCAAACGGCATTATTGAAGTGATAGATATGACAATTACTTTTTACCTTTCCAATAAAAAGTTGTGTACCTTTTTTTAATGTACAAGTTATCTTTTTTTTTACCTTATACTTTTCTAATTTTATTTTTATATATTCTATCCTCCCATCTTCCTCTCTTCTATTTCTTCTCACTTTCTCTTTTATAATCTTACATCTCTCTTATTCAAAGCTATGATTTCGGCTAAGAAAATTACATTAAAGATGAATATAAAACCTGAACTTCGTAAGAAACGTGTAATTTATAGAAAAAACATTTTGATGAGAATGTTGATAATGAAATCACAAGATCTCTTGGAGAATCATTTAGAGTTGATAACTTCTTATACATAGTAAACCAAGCCATATTTTCACTTCAAAATAGATTTGAACAATTTGAAGTATATGAAAGTATTTTTGATTTTCTATTTAGTGGGAAAAAATTGAGATCATTAGATGATGAGAATTTTAAAAAATATTGTTTTAATCTTGAATGTTCCTTAAAACATAATACTCACTCCGATATTGACGGTTTAGACTTATTTTCTGAATTAAAAGTGTTAAGGAAAATCATAAAAGTAGAAGACAATACTCTAATTGATATAATCAAATAAAAAAACTTGATTCTTTTCCAAATGCTTACATTGCTTATAGAATAATGTTAACAATTCCTGTAATAGCCGCCTCAGCAGAAAGAAATTTTTTAAAATTAAAATTAATATAATCTTATTTAAGATCAACAATGTTTCAAGAAAGATTAAGTGGTTTGGCTATATTATTGATTGAAAAAGAATTATTAAAAGAGATTGACTACATAAAAATTATTAACAACTTTGCATCTAAAAAAGCTAGAAAAATAAACTTAAAATAAAAATATTTATAATTTTTTAATTTTTTTAAGGCCTCTAGTTTGATTTTGGCTTTAGGCCACCAACAGGTTTGAGCTGCCACTGATTTCACATTAAGACGATAGTTTAATTTTTATGGATGGCTTTGCAAAAAATAAAAATCGCCAAAAAAATTCCAAAGAAACTTTTTATTATATTCTATTGCTCTAAAGAAGCCTTTGGAATCCTTCCCCTTATCACAAAATACAAGAATTCATTAACTATTCATTGTTGTTTGGAGGTCAGAAGCATTTATTTTAAGAAAAATATTTTTGTAGAAAATTAAGTGTCTGGCAAATCAGTAAACATACTTTTAAATGGAAGCAGAAGCAGTTTGTCTGTTATTGGAAAAAAGCTAAAAGTCTAAAATATCTTTTTTATATATATACATATTACCAATATATTTCTTATTAATTAATTAGTATATTTCATAAGCTTGGTTAAATTTTCTTATAAGAATTTTATTTTTATTTTATATAATGAATTCTATAATTTATTATTATTTTATATATTATATATCATTTTACGTATTATTTTGTAGAATTAGAAAAAAGGACAATAATATTTTTACAAGATTAGAAAAAAGAAAAAAAACAACAATTAAAGATTTCAGCCTCCCAAAAAAGGTATAATATTGATCGGAAATTTAAACATGTAATTTAATTTTAAAAAATAAAAACTTAATTAATTTTTTAATAGATATTTAAAATAGTATATCTCTATAAAATAATTTTAATATTAGAAGTACATTAATAGTTGCCTTTTTTGTAATTTAATTCTTTAAAACACTTTTTGAAAAAGATAAGTCAAACCAAATTGCTTATGAAAAACACTTTTCAAATGAATTAGCCAAACATAAATTACTTTTTTTCAAAAGCACTTTTCTATAAAGCTATTTTTAAATAATACTTTTAAAAATGAATTATTTTTAGCGACAATGTCAAACATGCTCTAAATATTTATTACCGCTAAAAACACTATTTTCTTATAGTACTGTCTCAAATAGTCCACATTTTAAATTAGCAATAGTTATTTAATAAGCATCCCTATCTAAATTGTTCATAGTGCTATCTCAAACTCCACATTTTAAATTAGCAAAAATTATTTAATAAACATTTCCATCTCAATCAACTCACTATGGTACATACCAACTATATACAAGTGGAAAACAAAAACTAGTAGAAAACACATACTAATTCACTAGACAAATATATAAAATTTCACCATGGCCAAAGTCATAATACTTTCACTAGTAGTCCTATTAACTATTCTCGTTCAAACCGCAAATTCTCTTCCCCTTACCGCTGGATATACGGTTCACATTCTCGATATGCTTCCAAATAAAGATACTGTCTTAAAATTTCGTTGTCAATCTAAAGATAACGATCTTGGAGACCAAACCCTTAATGTAGGTGGTGAATTTAATTTTTCATTCCATTGGCATGCATTTGGTGGTACTGTTTTTTATTGTCACTTTTATTGGGGTCCAAAGCAACAAACATTTGATATTGTTAACTCTGATGTTAGCAATGGATGTGAAAGAACAGATATAGTTACAAATCATTATGGTTGTTTTTGGAAGTTTTGATCAAAGTAAGCCATTATTTAAATCAATTCATCAAAATAATATGTTTTTTTGAAAATTTACAGAGCTAGTATAAACGTATTCCTGCGTAACGTTTTAGGCTATATTTTATTAAAAAAATTCTGACGCATAAAATATATGGGCTGACGGCGTTAAATAAAGAAACGTTTTTGGTGGTAACGTTTTAAGCATAAAACGTTACTGCCAAATTAATACGTTTTATGATTCATTACTCGGAGGCGCGATTTATAGCTAAAACGTTACTCGCAGTGACGTTTCTTTAAAATTCAAACAGTTGCTTAGTACGTTTTCTGTTAATGTATCAGTTACTTTTTAATTGTTCACGGGTTTTAATTGTGTTAGTTGAAAGGATCTAATAATTCTAAAAAGTGGAGAAATTAAAATATTCACATATAAAAGAATTTTTGAATTCTTACAAGTGTAGAAAAAATTTACGTGTTCAAGAAATAATTTATAGAAATATTTCACTGTTAGTCATGCGATTTTTCGGTCGCTGTCTCACCCACAATTTCCATATATATATATATATGGATAAATTACCTATATACACATCTTTTTTTTCCATAATTTTCATTATTCCCTACCAGTTCTAAAATTTTCCAAAATCCCTTATTTTACTCCCAAACGCTAGATACATAAATCCTAACTCCCAAAACCAACATTTATCCCTTCCTTATTTCACTTTACAAATCTCTCCTTATTTTTAGTCACAAAATCTTGGTATTTATGAGTCTTTACCTATTTTTTAAAATACTCCAAAATTCATAATAAAATAAACTTTGTGAACTTCAAATTTTTTACACTAAAGCGTAAATTAGGAAAAAAAAAAGAAGAAGTAGTAGTAGTTGTTATTATTTGTTAATAATTAATATAATATTTGTGGAAGTTCTTGCCTTTTCTGTCGTCTTTTCTTTTTATTTTGTCTTTTTCCTTCTTTTTCATTTTTTTTTGGTTTAGTAGTTGTTTTTGTTTTTCTATTATTTCCAAATCGCTTTGGGTTTTGGTATTTGTAGTTGGTTTCTCTATTTTTGGTTAATAAAACTCACCCTCGGGTGCTTGATTAGAAATTAATAATATAATATTTATAATTTTTCATAATTTGAGTTGGTTATGGACTCTAACAACTAATCATTCATTAAAACTGATTAGGATTCTTGTGTTATTATTTAATCTTCTAATTTTCTCATAATAATATTAGTTTCAATTTCACCAAAATTTCATACAACTAATATTTTCTTCTTTTTTCTGGTGTTTTTCATAATCAAATTTCTTTAATGGATTGTGTTTGTTCATGTATCTAATTGATAACTTAATTCTTATTTATCGTGATACATTTATGGATACACTTTATTTCAACTTATATACATCCTTCTTTCACAACATTATTGTATCAGATACATTATTATCAACTATAAAGTGATACTTTCCGGGCAAACAATACAATACTTATCAATTTAAACGATATACATAAATAGTAATGTATCATGCACTAATTTTTAGCTATGATACGTAAATTTGAATTTATTCTAAATGTATCAATTACATAGCAACTGTTAAACGGTAATGTATCGATTTCAAATCTAACATCTTATGGATTACACTATGAGATTTATGTAAGTTATACTATATATATATATATATATACCCAACATTTGTTTTCAAGTAAGTTACTTCAAGATTTTCTAAATATCAGCTCTCTCTATCTATTAAATTTTAATTTTTTTATATGATCGTAAATTCGAATTTATACTAAATGTATCAATTACATAGCAACTAGTCTTCAATTTGAGGTAAATTTTAATTTAATTTATTTTAAATTTTGAGAATTAATTATTAATTATTAATTATTATTGTTTTGTAAAAATATTTTTCTTTAAATAGTTATATTAACATTAACAATTTTTTGATTTTTTTTTAGAGCAAAATAAATTTCACTACTTTAGATCCTAATTATTAGGATTCTTGATGGTTTTCGATATTCATTTGCCTAGTGGTTCTTTACTCTCTTTTTTCTTAGTATTCTCTACATGTATAATGTTGGTTTCTTAACTCGAGAGTAATTTTCTCTCGCTAGGGTATTAATTTGAGGTGGTAATTTATCACTATAATTTATCGAACACTTGGCGGAAAATTGAAAGAAAAATCATCACTTTTATTTATTTGTTTTATCCTTTTTTGTTCACTTGATTTTCACAAGAAAAATCCAATAGAACATGGTTATGCTCACAATCATAGCTTATTCAAAAGGGACAAGAACGGAAAAAATAAACGTCGTGCATTGTTGGTATCTTGGATTGAAGTTAGCTTACAACAACTAATTGAAAGGATACTAATACAACTAAAATTCGTGAACAGTTAAAAAGTAACTGATACATTAACAAGAAACGTACTAAGAAGACTAAAAGTCTATGTTTGAATTTTAAAGAAAATGTTACTGTGAGTAACGAATCATAAAACGTATTTGACAGTAACGTTTTATGCTTAAAACGTTACACCAATAACGTTTCTTTATTTAACGCCGTCAGCCCATATATTTTATGCGTCAGATTTAAAAAAAAAAAAATATAGCCTAAAACGTTACTCAGGAATACATTTATACTAGTTTTGTAAATTTTCAAAAAAACATATTATTTTGGTGAATTGATTTAAATAATGGCTTACTTTGATAAAAAAAATTCTTGTTTTTGGATGGTACTAGGTGATTGATTTTATTTTGCAAGTCATAATTCTCCTCCAGCTTATGTTAAAAAACATGATTGGAATTAATAATTATAAGACAAAGTTTAATTATATGATAAATATTAATAAAATATCAAAATATTAAACAATGCTTTTGTGTTTTTTTGTTTATAATGACTGGATGAGATTGATCGATAACAACAAGTCAACACTTCATTATAGCCGTTATGAAATTTTCAGATAAACGTTGCTAATATAACAACAATAACAAACAACAACATATATAGTGTGAAAGTTTGCCTAATACTTGGTTCTAACTTATATATGAGAACTAGTTTTTGGACACGTGCGTTGCATGTGTGTCCCTTGTGATTTTTTATAGATCCATTTGAACGATTAAAATTCCTTTTAATGATTAAAATTTATTCTATTTGAGCAATCAATTATAAATTTTGAACTTTGATGAGTAGTTAGCAAACTTCCAACAAAATCACAGATGTCTAATAACTTGAACGTAAATATGTAGCTTCCATTTAAATATGTGTTAACGTTGATAGATATATATATTGTTGATTTACCATTTCATTATGGATAAATATGTCATTGATGAGAAGATGTGAGTTTATTATCAATTAAATTTGATAATTGACAGTTTTAAGAAAATATGCAGATAAGAAAGACTCAAAATATTCACTCAACACATGCGACTCTTTAACTGTCAAAATGATAAGAGGTGAAAACATTTTCTTTTCAATGAATACATTCATTATATTATACTAATAATTCACCATTTAATAAACATCTACCTAAAAACGTTTTTTTATTGCAATCATTTAGCATATAACAATGTAGGAAGTAATTTTTAACTATTAATACCATTTACAATAGTTTGGACTTTATAATATTGACGACTAAAAAGAAAGAGAAGAAGTATTACATACAAGGTTGAGAATAAAATAACAACTTAGAGAAACCTACGCAATTACACTTCTAAACATAAAAAAGAGTCCTATAAGTAAGAAGAGTCCAATAGGTAACAAGAGTCTTAGATGCACGCACTTCCTTCTCCTATAACAAGTGTTTTTCAACAAAAACAAAATCCAAACTTGGTAAAATTTTCTTATTTTAACAACCTTGATTTTTGTATTGTCAATCTTGTTTTGCAATTTGTGCTTGATCAAATTGTTTGTTTATTACTACTATAGCTTACATACAGTTTGATAGTGGGAAGATAGATGTAAGTTACCACTACTAATTTTGTCGCACATTAACAGAGATATACTACTTGTGCTTTTATCTCTTTGTTGTTTGACGATATATGCAGCTAGCCGGGCCTCGATGGGTGATGAAGTTGTCTCTGGTGGTGATGAAGTTGTCTCTCTCCGTAGCCTGTTCCTCCGCACATGGACGCTTTCCTCTGAAAAGTTGAAGGCGGTGGTTACATCTGTCAAGAATTTTAGGTGGATCATGCCCTGTGCTGAACGTTCTCGTAAGTTGATCAGTTCCTTTGAACTTGTTTTATTCCTTTTAATTGCTGCCAAGGCCAATTTTATGATAATTATTGCATTAGGTTCATCTTTGAATTACTTGGCTTCTATTACCTACATTACTGCAAAACTTTACTTACCAAGACTTAGACATATGAGAATGTATACAAGATTGTAGAACTTTACTTACCAAGGCTTAGACATATTTTATATAGTTGACGTCAAGGTTTGTTTATTACTACTACAGCTTAGCTTACACAAAGTTTGATCTCTGATTAGTGGGAAGATAGATGTTACCACTACTAATTTTGTCGGATCTCTTATACAGAGATATACTACTTGTGCTTTTATCTCTTTGTTGTTTGACGATATATGCAGCTAGCCGGGACTCGATGGGTGATGAAGTCGTCTCTCTGTTCCTCCACACGTGGACACTTTCCTCTGAAAAGTTGAAGGCGGTGGTTACATCTGTCAAGAATTTTAGGTGGATCATGCCCTGGGATCCTAGACGTTTTCGTAAGTTGATCATTTCCTTTGAACTTGTTTTATTTATTGGTATTAATTGCTGCCAAGGCCAATTTCATTCCTATCATAATTATTATTGCAGCAGCCAGCCTTTTCGAGTTCAATTATGGGTATTTCTATCTAATGCTACCTATGATTTTGGAGGAAAAACACGTAGGGAGAATTGTGTTTCGTGAAAAGGAGTTGCATGCCTTGCTGATGATGTGAAAGAGGACTAATTTTATAGTATCGTGTTTGCTCTCTTCCTTTTTCTCATTTGGTTAGGGCTTTTGTATCAAAAAACATGTTCATAATGAAAGCCAAGGTGTAGGAACCCTTTCTTAACATCCTCTCTCTCTCTCCCATTTTCTTTGATTCCCCAAAACTTTTAGGCTACACAAGTTCATCAATAGTAACATTTTTTGACTTAAAATATTCAAGTGTTTTTTGGATGCATGTTCAATCCTCAAACCTATACTTGTGCAGGTACAAATTATGAAATTTATTTTGGCGCAGCTTTTTTTAACTACATCCATGATAGCCAAAACAATATTATAAGTTTTTCCTCTTGAAACAAATTTCTTTCTTGTTTGATGATATATGCAGCTAGACCAACCACATTATCCTTTTATTAGTTTTAACATGTATGCGCAGAGAAAATACCAAAAGTTCTTTGGAGACGACAATTTTTAGTCATTGTCTTGGTGTGCTCAATGCTGTGTTTTTTTTGTAACTTCCATTCCTTTTTTCTCAGGTGGAGGTGGTCTCATTGTGGGTATGGATCTGTCGTTGTGGTATATGTTTGGTATCATTCCCCTGATCTCCATAATCACAGGCATAATAATATTACTCGGTGATCCAACTGTTAACAAGTGGTTGCTGATTCCCGACACGATTCTCATGATTTTGTGGGGCATGGTTGCTCATCCGGTTCTGCTGGCATCTATTATTTATTGGTATCGTGACATGCCTTTCCGTTTAATTGGTGCCAAGGCCAAATTTAAGCTCGAGGTCATTCCTATGATAATTGCAGCAGCCTTTCATCACCTTTTGGAGTTCAATTATGGGTATTTCTGTCTAATACTAGGTTTCACGACATATTTCTATACCATTGCGCACTTCATGCACGCAGCGTATGATATTGGAGGAAAAGACGTATTGTTGGGATTAGTAATGCCGGTTCTTGCTTACTTTCTCAAGGGAGGATTGCTAGTTAGAGGTTTGGGTTTGAGCTTGTGTGTTGTATTGTGTTTCTATAGATATGTGACGTATTCTGCTCCTGAAGTACCTGAGCATGGTAAAAAGGAGTTGGAGCGGTTGCCTTGCTGACTGAGGACCAACCCATCCAGAATACGGACCAACGGTACTTCTATGGCTCTTCTCATTACCTTACTTGGTGCTATCTTTGTTTTCGGCCTTTATGATTTCACGCATGTATTTACGATGAGGTTAGTTAACTGTATCACCCATTTTGGAGTGAGGTGTGTTTGGTGCATAGTATTTTTGTTTATGGTGATATTAATTGGAAGAAAAGTGTATATTTATGTCGACTGAAAAATCATATTTATATTATGCACAGTGTACTGAAAAAACTTATGCAGAGTGTACTGAAATTGACAAGGAAGGAAGATTGGAGCTGGGAGATCTCTAACAACTTTTGTACCTACTGGAGCATACCAGATGCTGATAAAAATGATGGGACTGGACCTCTGTAAGCCTCTACTACTTTTGCAGTAGTAGTATGTGTTTTGAAGCCAAACTATGGAAATGTTTGATTTGTCTTTCGATGGAGTTCGTGTTTGTTTGAATAATTGTACTTTAAATATTACCCAAAATAAATTTTTATATACAAAAATGAATTAATTTATTCAATCACTTTATACGTTATTCTTCACATTTTAGGAGGTTTTTATAGTGTTTGCTATCATTTACTTACGTTTGTGCTAATTGTCGTATAACTGGCGAATTCTTTGAATCATAAAAATGACGAAATCAGTAGATATTGAATTTGAAATATTTTACCACACGTATCTTAAAAGTGCGATCTTAAAACTATAAACTCTAATTTGAAGCAATGAGCAGATAGGCTTGACAAAGTTTAGAAAGAGTTTTTTATCGTTCTATCGTTTGCACAAAATTCTATTTATCTTCATTTCAATTAACGTATTATATTCCGTCACGATCTATAAATTAGTAGGGTCAATGATACTAATACTTTATTAAGTACTTCATCTTCATGTACTATTGGTAGCTAAATCTTTTAATGATTGCTTCTTCTTTTTTCCCTTTTCGATTGGTGGTTTTTTATGGTTAAAACTATTAAATGTTATTGACTCAATATATAGGCCTGAACATATTAAAAACAATGGTATAGTTTTTAATCACTGAATTTTGATTGTGACACAATTTTGAAATTGAAAATTAAAGTAATTTTTTCATTTCATGGGTACTTACATTACGTTAATTTTTACCAACCATATTTTCTAATCAACTCAGATGGAGGAGGATTATATTTAGGAGCAAAATAGAAACCATCTTCTTCAATTAACCAATAACATATTCCTGAGTCATATCCTCCTTCAACACCACAATTTCCGCTATCTATGTACACTTTAAATGCAACATCTTTTGTACCCCATCAAAAATGACAAAAGAACACCGTCTCATGAAGTAGATTTGACCTGAACTTGAAATGAAAATCATCGTTGAATTTAGGATAATGCATTCCAAGATCGTCATTTCCAGATGCACAATGAAATTTGATTGGAGGATCATTTTTTTCAACACCATCAACTATATGACATTTGTTTGTTGAATAAATAACATTTGTTTGTTGAATAAATAATAAAATTGATAAAACCAATAAGGAAGAAACACTATTTTATTGCAATCATTTAGCATATAACAATGTAGGAAGTAATTTTTAACTATTAATACCATTTACAATAGTTTGGACTTTATAATATTGACGACTAAAAAGAAAGAGAAGAAGTATTACATACAAGGTTGGATTTTTTGACTAATGATTTTTTATTTATTTTTAGTATTTTGGGTAGTAATGATCTATGGTAGTTAGATCATCTTCTAATTAATAATATTTATAGGTAACAAGAGTCTTAGATGCACGCACTTCCTTCTCCTATAACAAGTGTTTTTCAACAAAAAAAAAAAATCCAAACTTGGTAAAATTTTCTACCCTAATTTTAACAACCTTGAATTTTGTATTGTCAATCTTGTTTGTTTATTACTACAGCTTACATACAGTTTGAAGATAGATGTAAGTTACCACTACTAATTTTGTCTTAAATTAGCACATTAATAGAGATATACTTATCTCTTTAATTTGTTGTTTGACGATATATTCTGCTAGCTGGGCCTCGATGGGTGATGAAGTTGTCGAAGTTGTCTCTGCTGGTGGTGATGAAGTTGTCGAAGTTGTCGCCTCTGCTGGTGATGAAGTTGCCTCTGTGGTTACATCTGTCAAGAATTTTAAGTGGATCATGCCCTGGGCTGAACATCCTCGTAAGTTGATCAGTTCCTTTGAACTTGTTTTATTCCCTTTAATTGCTACCAAGGCCAATTTTATGATAATTATTGCAGCAGCCTTTCGATCTAATGCTAGGCTTCACCACATATTTCATGCACACATCCTATATATGATTTAATTTGGAGGAAAAACACGGGAGAATTGTGTTTCTATAGATAGATACGTAATGTATGCTGGAGTTGCCTGCCTTGCTGATGATGTGAAAGACGACTAATTTTATAGTTTCCTGTTTGCTCTCCATTTGGTTAGGGCTTTTGTATCAGTTCATCTTGAATCTTATGATGGATCAACAACTACATGAATTGTACCTTACATAATTGAGTTACAATCCTTTCTTGTTTGATTATATATGCAGCTAGCCCCCCCATGGCCAACCACATTATGCTTTTATTTGTTTTATCATGTATGCGCAGAGAAAATACCAAAATTTCTTTTTGGACAATGTTTAGTCTTTGTAGTAGTGATGCTTGTTCATTGTCTTGGTGTGCTCAATGAAGTGTGTTTTTTTGTAACTTCCATTCTTTTTTTCTCAGGTGGTCTCATTGTGGGTAAGGATATGTGGTCGTGGGTTATGTTTGGTAACATTCCCCAGTGCTCCATAATGATGGGCATACCGATATTACTCGGTGATCCAACTATTAACAATTGGTTGCTGATTCCCGACATGATTCTCATAATTTTTGTCATGCTTACTCATCATGCTCTGCTGATATCTATTATTTATTGGTGTCGTGACATGCCTTTCCGTTTAATTGGTGCCAAGGCCAAATATAAGCTCGAGGTCATTCCTATGATAATTGCAGCAGCCTTTCATCACCTTTTGGAGTTCAATTTTTTGGAGTTCAATTATGGGTATTTCTGTCTAATACTAGGCATCACGACATATTTCTATACCATTGTGCACTTCATGCGCGTAGCGTATGATATTGGAGGAAAAGACGTATTGTTTGGATTAATAATGTTGGTTCTTGCTTACTTTCTCAAGGGAGGATTGTTAGTTAGAGGTTTGGGTTTGAGCTTGTGTGTTGTATTGTGTTTCTATAGATATGTGACGTATTCTGCTCCTGAATTACCTGAGCATGGTAAAAAGGAGTTAGAGCGGTTGCCTTGCTGACTGATGATGTGATGGAGGACCAACCCATCCAGAATACGGACCAATGGTACTTCTATGAGTCTTCTCATTACCTTACTTGGTGTTACTGTTACTGTAATATATTTGTTGTCGGCCTTTATGATTTCACGCATGTATTTATGACTGTTCTACGTTGTTTATGATTTACCATAGGATCTTGAGAACAAGAGAGCTCAAGTAACATATGAGAGGAGAAAGCAGTTAGCAAAACGTTGCTGAGGAGAAGCTTGGTCGTCCTCAACTCATGGTCATATTACTCATATAATTAGCGATAAAAACCTTTAAAAACTATAAATAAAATTTAATTGCAGATGACTATCATAAATTTATAAAATATTAATTCATTTTGATGGCCCATTAGTTCTCCAATAACACAAAATAGATTTTATTTCTTATTATAATTATCAAGTCTCAATTTTTTTCAAAGCAAATATCATCATTAATTGATCTATTCCTTGTTTGATATTATGATTTTAAAAAAATATAAAATTAAAATGTCATAGTCATTGAATTAAATAGTAAGACAACAAATTTCAACAATATCCTGAAGCTCCAAAATCGACATCAAATTAAACGCATATACAGGCGAAATAAATGCGTTAAAAAAATCTAGACTAATAAATAAAATTCATAAAAAGACATAAACTCTATTTATCAATTATATTTAATTCATATAACTAAGAATAAACTTTCAAAAAGCAATTAAGAATTAAGAAAAAAATTATCATAGAATGTTATAAATAAACTCATAGATACACACAAAAAGGGAGAAATCTTACTAATTAAATTTGCCAGGAGATGACATTGCTGGGAAAAACACATGCATATAGATATATTAGAGTGAGAGTTTGTAAAAATTAAATTTACTGCCGTAACGGAAACAAATTTTAATTGTTTATTTAACAAAGTGAAGTGATAGATCCATTGGTTGCTAATGATTGATTATTGCTAGAAAGTTTTTGAATGAAAGAAAAATCATTTGGTATGAACTGATATACTACCATTAAGAATAATGCTAAATAATTTATATTCCGTAGCTGCTAATTTGTGGGATGTGGATAATGACTAAGAATTTATTTCTTATTTCTTATTATAATTTTATTGATTCTGTTTTTTTTTTTGTTATAATTTTAGTGATTTTTCTTTGTCATGCTGACAATTTTATCTCTTCTATTTTTAAAAAATAAAGTAAATGCGTGACTTTGTAGTTATTTCAGTAGTTAGATTTGCATTTTATTAGGAACAAACATATTTTTTTTTTTTAATTATTTAAAAAGAGACCACTTCAAACGTACATGAATGCTTAAAACTGTTTTAATTTTTTATTTAATATATCTATAAATTAAATTGTTGTATTTATTATTTAATATATTTAGAAATTATGCGGTGCTGACAAGTGACACTATTTCCTCTCCTATTATATATAGATAGATTTTAACAACCTTGATTTTTGTATTGTCAATCTTGTTTTGCAATTTGTGCTTGATGAAATTGTTTGTTTATTACTACTACTGGTTTGATAGATGTAAGTTACAACTACTAATTAGCGGCTAGGATCCACATTAATTAACAGAGATATACTACTACTCATGGGTGATGAAGTTGTCTCTCTGTTCCTCCTCCGCACATGGACGCTTTCCTCTGAAAACTTGAAGACCGTGGTTAGATCTGTAAAGAATTTTAGGTGGATCATGCCCTGGGTTGAACATTCTCGTAAGTTGATCATTTCCTTTGAACTTGTTTTATTAATTCCGTTTAATTTCTTCCAAGGCCAATTTCATTCCTATCATAATTATTATTGCAGCATCCAGCCTTTTCGAGTTCAATTATGAGTATTTCTATCTAATGCTAAATTGTGTAATGGACAACGATATACTTCTTGTCCTTTTGTAGATGTATCTCTTTCTTGTTTGATGATATATGCAGCTAGACCAACCACATTATCCTTTTATTAGTTTTAACATGTATGCGCAGAGAAAATACCAAAATTTCTAACAGTTTTTAGTCATTGTCTTGGTGTGCTCAATGCTGTGTGTTTTTTTGTAACTTCCATTCTTTTTTTCTCAGATGGTTCCATTGTGGGTAAGGATATGTGGTCGTGGTATTTCTTTAGTAGCATTCCCCTGTGCTCCATAATCATGGGCATACTGATATTAATGGGTGATCCAAATGTTAACAATTGGTTGGTGATTCTCGATGCGATTCTCATGTTTTTGGGAGTTCTTACTCATCTGGCTCTGCTGACATCTATTTTTTATTGGTATCGTGACATGCCTTTCCGTTTAATTGGTGCCAAGGCCAAATTTAAGCTCGAGGTCATTCCTATGATAATTGCAGCAGCCTTTCATCACCTTTTGGAGTTCAATTATGGGTATTTTCTTCTAATACTAGGCTTCACGACATATTTCTATATCATTGCGCACTTCATGCGCGCAGCGTATGATATTGGAGGAAAAGACGTATTGTTGGGATTAGTAATGCTGGTTCTTGCTTACTTTCTCAAGGGAGGATTGTTAGTTAGAGGTTTGGGTTTGAGCTTGTGTGTTGTATTGTGTTTCTATAGATATGTGACGTATTCTGCTCCTGAAGTACCTGTGCATGGTAAAAAGGAGTTGGAGCGGTTGCCTTGCTGACTGATGATGTGATGGAGGACCAACCCATCCAGAATAAGGACCAACGGTACTTCTATGGCTCTTCTCATTACCTTACTTGGTGTTATTGTAATATCTTTGTTGTCGGCCTTATGTATTTACGATGAGGTTAGTTAACTACCCATTTAGAGTGAGGTGTGTTTGGTGCATGGTATTTTTTCTTATGGTGATATTAATGTGTAATTTCAAAACAATGATAATAGAGGAAATATTTTGCAATCTAATTATCTTGGAAGACCTTTTTGGAAATGTAGCCAAGACACGTTTATCTTTTTTTCTATAGAGCCTTGCCAACTTACTCAACATTTTAACTATTCTCTGTAGTAGGAAAAAACTGAACTTGATCTTGTTTTCAGTACATATATTCATAAAGTAAAGAAAACTGAATGTATGTTGTTTCGAGCTGATGCTTGGGTCTGGTTAAGCTGCATGCATAACACTCCTTTGGTGTTTGGCCCTTTTCCTTTCCTGGACTCTGTGTGCACGATGATCAAGTTCAATAAGTGAAAACAAAACTTGATCTTGTTTTCCGTACATACATTTAAAAAGAGGAAAAAACGGAACTCGATCTTGTATTCAGTACATACATTCAAAAAGTGAATATCTTTAATTTGTACTGGCAAAGCTGAAATAGTTGACACATTTTCAGTAAGTAAACTCAAAGTGGATTTTTGTATTCATTTTGATGTATTTATGAAGTTACAGTGGTACACAACTTTTAGATAGCCCCATGAGCCGTGACATATATAACATATTTTTGATGCAGTTTATGTTGTTGGAGTAAAAATTCAGGGGGTATTTGTGTTATGCTGTTGATAGTTTGTGCAGTAATGTATTTATCTGTAGATAATAAAATGTTCATTTATTTTTATTTGTGTTCACTAACTTGTGAAGAAAAATATTTGTACTAGCTAGTATATTCAACGTCCTTTCTGTCTAGGATATGTCCAAGTAATGCAACATTGTTTAATTTTATGTTGATTGATATGGAGTTTCTCACAAGAGACTTGCATCGCATGGTGTACTGTACTATACAAGTGTGAATTAAGATAAACTCTAGTTTTTGAAAACCATTTGCATCAATCAATTCTCTCCCTGGTGTTATTCCTCTTTTTGCTTTGCCCTTGTTCATCTAATTTTCTGCTTGCATTTGCATCGATGGTGACTGTTCTCCGTTGATTATGATTTACCACAGGACAGGAGTAACATATGAGAGAAGAAAGCAGTTAGCAAAACGTTGCTGAGGAGAAGCTTGGTCCTCAACTCATGGTTATTGCTCCCTCCAATCAAGTTGAAATATTGTTTGTTTTGACATTAGTATGTTCCTTGTTAGGGGATGCACTTTGCATTTTTTTAGCAATATTTTTGTCATTTGATTTTTTTTTTTTTTTTGCTATAACATAGGGAAAGTTTTTCTTAAATGAATCTTAACATATAATTGGAAGAAACTTATGCAGAGTGTCGAACCATAAACTGAAAAATCATATTTATATTATGCAGGGTGTACTGAAAAAACTTATGCAGAGTGTACTGACCTTTGTACCTACTGGAGCATCTAAAAATGATGGGACTGGACCTTTGTTTCTACTTCACTAAGCCTCTACTACTTTTGCAGTAGTAGTATCAATGTGCTTTGAAGCCAAACTATGGAAATGTTTGTTTGAATAATTGTAAGGCTGTGAATGGAAAGACTACCAGGCCTTTTGTATTGTTGATACTAATAAGTCTTCCAAGTTTTAATTGTTGCTACTTTCTACAACTGTTCATGAGAGCTTGGGGCTTAGCTTTGCAGTGTTCATGAATTAATTCGACTTAATTACTACATGTTGTACTCAGTGAATTGAACTCTTAAAAGGGAAAAAAAAAGTTTGTAAAAACTGACCTGAGCCATGTTTGAACTAAAATGTAAGAAACCTGTTTTCTTGACACTTAGTAAGTTTTTTCGAGTGTGAAAGTTTGCATAGTACTTGGTTCTTACTTACGTATTAAGAATTCATTTAATCAAGAAGTAATCCTTACTGGTGGTTGATCACGTAGAGATGATGTTACATATCCAATGTAATTCCTAAGTGGATTCTGGGGAGAATAGTGTGTACGCACCTTGAGTAGAAAGACTGTTTCGATTGACTCTTGGCTCAAGTAAAATATCAAAAATCAATT
The DNA here is from genome assembly GCF_000226075.1 of Solanum tuberosum. NCBI lineage: Eukaryota > Viridiplantae > Streptophyta > Magnoliopsida > Solanales > Solanaceae > Solanum > Solanum tuberosum. The sequence goes on from NW_006238946.1 coordinate 2,935,296, forward strand.
ATGTAGAACAATGATCTCGAGTTGTGTTTGGTGATTTTGAATCATCCATATTCATCGCCTTGCAATTGGGCATCTTTAAAGTCTCTTTAGGTTGGCATATCAAAAAAAGTTGTAATCATGTACAAGGATATTAGGGAATTTAGCCACCTTCATCAACCTTTTTAGTTTGGTTTGAGGAAAAAAAAATCATTTTTTTCGTGTTAGTTGAGACAATTTGCCTCAGTTTTCACCACAGGCCATTTGCCTCTGGCATGGCACATATATACCATATAAGCTCCAAGAGATTATGTAAATTAACATTACAATACTACTAAAAGAAGTGGAAAAATTCAAAGTGATGGTAATGTGGAAAACAATCTTTAGGAAAAGCCACTTTCATAATGTAATTGGAAAAAAAAGATAGATGATGATTGAAATATTGGAGACAAGGAGGTCTATTCAGTAAAATGATCTGAACCAACTAATAGAGAACATGAACTTGCATAGTAAATCCCAACTAGTATGCAGATAGGAGGGAGAATGCTAATAGCGTTAAAGCAAATCCTGTAACATCATCTTAAACGTGTTGCACAGATTTTGCAGATACAATTTTATTCCAATGAGGAAAGAAATCCAAAGGGAAGTATGAACTACTCCACTGACATGAACCATAGTCAAGGTGCATGCAAGTTGATCCGGATACCATTAATGAAGACCAATGACCACCCAATATAGGTACAGAGTCTTAGACTTAAAGCTAAAAAGCAAAGTTAGAAAGGAAATGACTTGCAAACAAACTGCAGATTAAGTGGTGGAATTAAAGAGTAGTAAACAGTTAGTGTTTCAAGGAAAACTGTGGAAGTCACGTAAGAGGAAAACTATGCCATAGAGCTTTTGCCAAATTGAAAACGGTTTGCATGGTTCTGTATCCTGTAAGTGCTATTTGAACCACTTCTGCTGCTGCCTTTGCTTGTTATTTTTTCACAGTTTAATGCATCTTGAATCAATAAAGTTTTGATTGGTACCTAGAGAAAGGAAGAGAAGGTCGTAGAACTTTTTTTGTTTGACAAGAGAGTGAAAAAAAGAAAGTGAAGCAGAAAATTATTTTTATTTCCCTCTTTTCCTTTCCCTAGTTTCCATCACAGGATAAACATAATCCTTGTATAACTGCAACCTATATTACTTCTGTCGACAACTCCTCCTGAGTATTGGCGAATGCTCGATCCCTACTGGAATGGAACAGGACGTCCCCTGAGCCGTTATTTCCTTCCAGATGGAATTCAGACTGCAGAACCAGATGACAGGATATGGGGTGGTCATGAGTCTTTGTAAAGTTCATGAATGAATTCGACTTACTACATGTTGAATTGAACTCTTAAAAGGGAAAAATAAGTTTGTAAAAAGAACCACAAACTCAACAAGGCTCACCTTTCAGCTTGAAGCATGGGCAGCATATTTTTCCTACATAATGCAAATATTATCTCTAAACAAGTTTTGAGATTGGCGGAACCACGCACATATTCCAAAACATAACAAGGGAGTGTTAGGAAAGCCCTAAGACGGTTTTCAATATACTCTTGGCTCAACTAAAATATCAAAAACAAATATCTCTATAATTGGAAAATAACAATTTTCATCAAGTTTTGGATTTCACGGGTATTATCATGGAGTTTCACTCGTAAATTTGTGAAATTCCATAATAATAACCATATTTTTCATTCACAATGAGACAAATAAAAGCTAATTTTACATTATGAAAACGAGCTGACAGAGCAATTATTAATACCATTTACAATGGTTTGTGCTTTATAATATTGACGACTAAAGAGAAAGAGAAGAAGTATTGCATACAAGGTTGAGAATAAAATAACAACTTAGAGAAACCTATGTAATTACACTTCTAAACATAAAAAAGAGTCCTATAAGTAACAAGAGTCCAAAAATAACAATTTGCAATTTGTGCTTGATGAAATTGTTTGTTTATTACTACTAAGTACTATAGCTTACATACAGTTTGATAGTGGGAAGATAGATGTAAGTTACCACTACTAATTTCGTCTTAAACTTTGGTCTCGATGGGTGATGAAGTTGTCTTTGGTGGTGGTGAAGTTGTCTCTGGTGGTAATGAAGAAGTTGTCTCTGGTGGTAATGAAGAAGTCGTCTCTGGTTGTGAAGAATTTGTCTCTGCTGGTGATGAAGTAGTCTCTGGTGATGCGCTTTCCTCTGAAAACTTGAAGGCGGTGGTTACATCTGTCAAGAATTTTAGGTGGATCATGCCCTGGGCTCCTGAACGTTTTCGTAAGTTGATCATTTCCTTTGAACTTGTTTTATTCCTTTTAATTGCTGCTAAGGCCAATTTTATGACAATTATTGCAGCAGCCTTTCGATCTAATGCTAGGCTTCACCACATATTTCATGCACACATCCTATATATGATTTTGGAGGAAAAACACGGGAGAATTGTGTTTCTATAGATAGATACGTAATATCAATGAGTTAAAATTGATTTTTTTGTGACTTGTATGCTAATTAGAGGTTTGTATACTGTTGTATTCAATTGGGTTTTCGTTATTTCTTAATGGGTATAAAGTTTAGTATTGGGTTGATAATCAATTTGTGTTTTTTGGGTAAACAGGACATTGTTTTAGCAAACAAGACATTGTTATATTGATTTTATGCTTGCCATAGGAATGTGGTAACCTTGAATCTGGCCCAATAGCATTTCACTGGAATTGGCTCTTTTTTGTGCAGTACTAATTTTGTCGCACATTAATAGAGATATACTACTTGTGCTTTTATCTCTTTGTTGTTTGACGATATATGCAGCTAGCCGGGACTCGATGGGTGATGAAGTTGTCTCTCTGTTCCTCCGCACATGGACGCTTTCCTCTGAAAACTTGAAGTCCATGGTTACATCTGTCAAGAATTTTAGGTGGATCATGCCCTGGGATCCTAGTACGTTTTCGTAAGTTGATCATTTCCTTTGAACTTGTTTTATTTCTTGGTATTAATTGCTGCCAAGGCCAATTTCATTCCTATCATAATTATTGTAGCAGCCTTTTCGAGTTCAATTATGGGTATTTCTATCTAATGCTAGGCTTCACCACATATTTCTAATCCTATGATTTTGGAGGAAAAAAGAATTGTGTTTCGTAAAAAGTAGTTGCATGCCTTGCTGATGATGTGAAGGCATTTGGTTAGGGCTTTTGTATCAGAAAACATCCTTTCTTAACATCCTCCCTCTCTCTATCCCATTTTCTTTGATTCCCAAAAACTTTTAGGCTACACAAGTTCATCAGTAGTAACATTTTTTGACTTAAAATATTCAAGTGTTTTTTGGATTCATGCTCAATCCTCAAACTTATACTTGTGCAGGTACAGTTTATGAAATTTATTTTGGCGCAGCTTTTTTTAACTACATCCATGATAGCCAAAACAATATTATAAGTTTTTCCTCTTGAAACAAATTTCTTTCTTGTTTGATGATATATGCAGCTAGACGGCCCCCGATGGCTAATTCTAGCCAACCCAACCACATTATCCTTTTATTAGTTTTAACATGTATGCGCAGAGAAATTACCAAAATTTCTTTGGAGACGACAATTTTTAGTCATTGTCTTGGTGTGCTCAATGCTGTGTTTTTTTTGTAACTTCCATTCCTTTTTTCTCAGGTGAAGGTGGTCTCATTGTGGGTATGGATATGTCGTTGTGGTATATATTTGGTAGCATTCCCCCAATCTCCATAATCATAGGCATAATGATATTACTCGGTGATCCAACTGTTAACAAGTGGTTGCTGATTCCCGACACGATTCTCATGTTTTTGGGGGGCATGTTTACTCATCCGGCTCTGCTGGCATCTATTATTTATTGGTATCGTGACATGCCTTTCCGTTTAATTGGTGCCAAGGCCAAATTTAAGCTCGAGGTCATTCCTATGATAATTGCAGCAGCCTTTCATCACCTTTTGGAGTTCAATTATGGGTATTTCTGTCTAATACTAGGCATCACGACGTATTTCTATACCATTGCGCACTTCATGCGCGCGGCATATGATATAGGAGGAAAAGACGTATTGTTGGGATTAGTAATGTTGGTTCTTGCTTACTTTCTCAAGGGAGGATTGTTAGTTAGAGGTTTGGGTTTTGAGCTTGTGTGTTGTATTGTGTTTCTATAGATATGTGACGTATTCTGCTCCTGAAGTACCTGAGCATGGTAAAAAGGATTTGGAGCAGTTGCCTTGCTGACTGAGGACCAACCCATCCAGAATACGGACCAACGGTACTTCTATGGCTCTTCTCATTACCTTACTTGGTGTTACTGTAATATATTTGTTGTCGGCCTTTATGATTTCACGCATGTATTTATGACTGTTCTCCGTTGTTTATGATTTATCATAGGATCTTGAGAACAAGAGAGCTCAAGTAACATATGAGAGGAGAAAACAGTTAGCAAAACGTTGCTGAGGAGAAGCTTGGTCCTCAACTCATGGTTATTACTCCAATCAAGTTGAAATATAGTTTGTTTTGAAGTACAATTTTGATGTTTTGACATTAGTTTGTTCCTTGTTAGGGGATGCACTTTGCTTTTTTTTTTAGCTGTATTTTCGTCATTTGATCAGACTCTTCCCTGTTTTTTAGTGCTTTTTTTTTTTTGCTATAACATATGAAAAGTTTTTCTTAAATGAATCTTAACAATGGAAAAACATATAATTGGAAGAAACTTATGCACAATGTGAAAAATCATATTTATATGGTAGCTCGTTCATGATCTGAAGTTTTATTTGTTGAATGTAAAACTCTACGATAACTAATTTCAAAGCATGATTGAAAAGTGACCAGTAAACACTATTTTATTTTACATCATTTTACCCAAATTACCTATTTGGATAAATTTATTTTTTATTTGATCTTGCAATTATTGGGCCTCAAAAGAAGCTTTCACAAGTCGATAATAGTGGTTATTAATTAGTATCACTTACATAAATCCTATAGTGTAATGACCTAAATTACATTTTATTCTTATTTTTTTTTAATTTATAAAAATTGGGTAAGTCTAATACTGAAAGGTCGAACCAATGGAATGAAGTATATCAAGACCGCCATTAGAAATTTCTGTACCATTCCAAATGCACTCCAAGATGAACTCTCTGAATTAACAATGTTTTCCACCCCTCTTCCAGTAAAGAGATTGGGAGTAACAAATTCAATAATTTTTGATGAAAAAACTAAAATAAATACGGAAAAGGGTCAAAAATATCCTTAAACTATCTGAAATAACTCATATGTACCCTTAAACTATATTTCGGCTCAAAACTACCCTTCCCATCAAACTATTGGATCAAAAGTGCCCTTCTTATTAACTGATAGTAAGCTTTTTCGAGCGTGAAAGTTTGCCTAACACTTGGTTCTAACTTAAATACATTTTATCCAGAAGTAGTCCTTGCTGGTGGTTGATCACATAGAGATGATATGGAGGATAGTGTGTATATAGCTTACCTTACCTAGAGTAGAAAGACGGTTTTCGATATACGTAAGATATCAAAAACAAATATATAAAACAATGATCTCTATACCACGTAGAGCTGTGTTTGGTGATTTTGAATTATCCATAACAGCCATATTGTGTTAGCTAGTTTAGGTTACTTTTCACCACAGGCCATTTGCCTCTGGCATGGAACATATTTACCATATAAGCTCCAAGAGATTATGTAAATTAGCATTACAATACTGCTAAAAGAAGTGGAGAAGAAGTTAAAAATTCGAAGTGAGGAAAACAATCTTTAGCATGACTCAATATTTATCACAACCATTCAACAATCCAAAGTTTTCAGAGAATAGCAATTGGGACTATTTGAACACCAAAAGTCAGTTCAAATTATCCACTACCTAATAGAAAGATAACATCCCATGCCCTCAATCAATGAATGCGTAAGGTGAATAGTGACCAAGACAATATATAGCTATCAGAGCACAGACCCCCAAACCATGTGGGACTTAACAAAGGCATGCTCCATTATCTTGATCTTGACTTCTAGTTGATTTCAAGGGCTTCGAGCTTAATCTTGAATCTAGTGGTCTTGATCTTGATCGTTCTTGAACTTGAACTTTATCTTGATCTTGACTTCTCGTTGAATCCAAGGGCTTCGAGCTTGATATTGAATTCGGCGGTTTTGATCTTGATCGTTCTTGAACTTGAAATTTATCTTGATCTTGACTTCTTAAATTTTGAATTCTTGAACTTGTAGCTTGTAGAGAAATCTGCAGTTTTTTATCCACAAGCTTTCTCTAGTTTTTTGTTAGAATTCTTGAACTTGTAGATCAATTTGTGGCTTTTGATCCACGAGAAAACTCTACGGCTAGCTTTCTCTAGCTTCTTGTTAGAATTCTTGAACTTGTAGAGCAATTTGTGGCTTTTGATCCACGAGTTTTCTCTAGCTTCTTGTTTAGAATTCTTCGTTCCTTTTCTGAATTATGAGGACCCCTATTTATAATTTTAAGGAAAAATTACTGAAATACACGTCTTATGTTTTCCTTATTTCCAATATCCCCTTCTATTTCTAAAAACCTCTAAAATCCCTTATTTCTTTAATGTTTATGAGCTACATATTAATGTATCCGAGCCAGTATTTAATGTATCCAAGCTACATATTATGTATCCGGTTTATTTTATAATGTATCCGAGCTAATTTTTAATGTATCCGAGCTACATATTATGTATCTGAACTAGTTTATAATGTATTCGAGCTACATATTATGTATCCAATTTATGTTATAATGTATCCGAGATACTCTTTAATGTATCCGAGCTACATATTATGTTTCCGATTTGTGTTACTTTTTAAGAGATTAATGTAATTACAAACTAAAGATGGATAGATTGTAATTTCATATTAAAACTATGAGATTTATGTAAGTTATACTAGTTTTAAAGGAATATGATTTTCTTCGGCCAATCAGATTTAAGTGACATGACATATGGGCTTTATGAAGCGGGCTTTAATTAAATCTATATTTATTAGATTTAAATATTTAACTCAATTATATTAATCCATAATATTTGTTTGGACTAATATATTCATAAATTTAATATAATCCGAATTATTTTATAAATTTATATTTAATAAATTTTAAATGCCTACAGTAAAATTTAAGACATTACATAAAATATATTAACACATCAACCAAGTTAAAATGAATAAGAAAAAATCTTAAAATTGGATAATAATATCAACACCCAAAATTTCATTCAGCAAAATCACAAGGATCCAACTCTGAAATGGATGTAAAATTGTGCTTGGTGCAGCAACGTAATTTAGTTCTTGCAATGCTCATCAATATTCATGAAAGCTTTCAACTACGTTACTATTCACATGCATTCCTTTATCTTCGCACTCGTGTATGTTTCCTTCTATTTCTTCACAAAAGTCTAAGCGTTAACTATTATCATTCCGCTACATATTACTGCTATGATCTTTATAATTGAAAAGGAAAGAGAGAAGAACAATCAAAGTGTTATTGTAGTTATAATTGAGGGTAAGACGATAGATTCAAGTCCTATCACACAAAAAGGGTAAGACATCAAGTTCGAATTTTGGTGCACCATGATAAAAGATGTTGGATTAAAGTCCCATCAATTTATGGTATAAGACACCTTTATATGGATAAGACATTTGATTTAAGTACCAATGCACTATATCGATGATATATTGACAATTAAAGCAAATAGTGTGCTTTGATGAAAATTAGTCATGAAACATATTCCATTGAAACCCTCCATTACTAAAGTGAATGTGATAGTCATGCATATTATGTCTGAAAGAAGACAAGTGATTGAATAATGCACATGAATGAGGTACTAAAGCTATTATAATTTGATATGCTCACATGTTTGTGTTCCATTCATGAAGAATGAGAACTTTTGATAAATGCTAAAATTATAGATCCATTCTCTAAAGGGAATGAGGTGTTAGCCACCATGCTTGACGTGGAAAAGATCGCGACCTTTGGTCAATGATGTGGTATCACCAAGAATGTCACTGAGTAGACATGTGTTATAGAAAAGTTTCGTACTTTATCTTCAGGCTTGTATTGGACAAGAATTAGTGCAATTGAGGCACATTCTATAGTAAATAAGAAATTTACTAATTTCATTACTTTCTTAATTTGGCATGGTTGTCTGGGACATCATTAGTCTATAATGTTTAGATGAATTATGGAAAATTAAAATGGACATCCATTGAAGAACCTAAAAATTCTTTTAAATGATATTTTTTTTGTACTGCTAATTAGCAAGACAAGTTAATTGTGAGACCATCATCAATGAAAGTTAAGATTGAATCCCCTGCGTTCTTGGAACGTATACATAGGGATATTTGTGGACTTATTCACTCACCTAGTGGGTCGTTTAGATACTTCATGGTCCTAATAGATGATCCTTCTATATGGTCTCATATGTGCCTATTGTCATCTCGCAACTTGGGGTTTGCAAAATTATTGACACAAATAATACGATTACATGCACAATTTTTTGATAATTAGAGTAGTCCATTCAGTGATGGGATCACGACTCACCTCTAGAAAGAGTAGAGAAATTAAGAAGAAATAAATCTGAAAATTACTCTCGGAGTAATAAAATTAAAATTTACTCATATAATAGTAAATTAGAAATTTACTAAAGCAAAGGCACATGACATAGTAAACTTGGAGTTACATATATAGAATTATATAGATATACATATACAATTCGTCTCTCTGCCCTCTCTCGCTCGTCTCTCTCCTCTCTCTCTCCTAATCTCGCTCGCCAGATATACAAATATATATGTATACCAGTTACATATATACAATTATTTGACAGATATACATATATAATCCGACAAATATACATATACAATTCACATCTCTCCGCTCTCTGTCCTGTCTCGCTCGCCTCTCTGTTCCCTCTAACATGTAACTACGAATCATAATTAACAAACTATAGCTATAGAGCATAATTAAGTTATTTTTTAATGGCTATATATGAAAAATTCCCTGGAAAAATTGTTCTTAAATATTACCTAAAATAAATATTCATATACAAAAGTGAATCAATTGATTCAATCAGTTTATATGATATTCTTCAGATTTTAGGAGGTTTTATAGTGTTAGATATTATTTACTTGATGTTTGTGCTAATTATCGTGTAGTTGGCAAATTTTTTGAATCATAAGAATAACAAAATCAATAGCTACTATGTTTAGAATATTTCACCACAAGCATATTGAAGGTGTGATCTTAAAACTATAAAGTCTGATTTGAAACAAATAAGCAGATAGACTTGAAAAAGTTTAGAAAGAGTATAAAAAGAGTTTTTTATCGTTCTATTTTTCGCACGAAACTCTATTTGTCTTTCTTTCATTTAACGTATTATATTCCGTCACGATCTATAAATTAGTAGGGTCAATGATACTAATACTTTATTAAGTACTTCATCTTCATGTACTATTGGTAGCTAAATCTTTTAATGATTGTTAATTTTTTCCTTTTCGATTGGCGATTTTTTATAATTAAAACTCTTAAATGTTCTTGACTCAATATCAATATATAGGCCTGAACATATTAAAAACAATGGTATAATTTTTAAGTCACTGAGTTTTGATTGTGACACAATTTGAAACTGAAAATTAAAGTAATTTTTTCATTTCATGAGTACTACTCAATTAAATTACATTAATTTTTACCAACCATATTTTCTAATCAACTCAGATGCAGGAGGATTATATTTAGGAGAAAAATAGAAACCATCTTCTTTAATTAACCAATAACATATTCCTGAGTCAAGTCCTCCTTCAGCACCACAATTTCCGCTATCTCTGTACACTTCAAATACAGCATCTTTTGTACCCCACCAAAAATGACAAAAGAACACCGTCTCACGAAGCACATTAAACCCGAACTTGAAATGGAAATCATCGTTGAATTTAGGATAATGTATCCCGAGATCATCATTTCCAGATGCACAATGAAATTTTATTGGAGGATCATTTTTTTCAATACCATCAACTATATGACAAGTAGTAGCAGCATTTGTTTGTTGAACAAATAATAAAATTGATAAAACCAATAAGGAAGAAAAATATTTTTCATTGAAAGAAAACTCATACTCTTATAATTAGTTCAATGTTTATCTTTATCTTCTCTAGTAAACACCTCTATTTATAGTTGTTTCGTAAAGCTTGTTTGAATTAGTTTTTCAGTTATGACTCATTAGTCAAAAATCATAAATTAGATTTTTTGACTAATGGTTCTTTTTATTTATTTTTAGCATTTTAGGTAGTAATGATCAATGTTAGTTAGATTATCTTCTAATTAATCTGGATAATAATTTGTGTTTTATATTCTACTTTTCTCTCTCTAATAGTCTAGGTAGCTTTAATTGGTAGTAGCTATGAGATTAGGATGACATAGATTATAATAGCCTGTTTTGATTGGCTTAAAAAAGTAATTTTTACATTAAAAAAAAAAAATCAAACGTAAATGACTTTTAAGTAAAAAAAAAAAAGTTAAACTTAAATGACTTTTAAGTCAACAAGTAAAAAGTCAAACTTAAATGATTTTTAAGTCAAAAAATAAAAAATCAAACTTAAATAACTTTTAAATCAAAAAATAAAAAGTCAAACTTAAATTATTTTTAAGTCAAAAAATAAAAAGTCAAACTTAAATGACTTTTAAATAAAAAAATAAAAAGAAGAGAGAGACCTACTTTTGGTTTTTAACTTTTCTCAAGTCATTTTAAACTTATTTTAGTTATTTTTAACTTTGCCAAACAATTCCTTACTTATTTTAAGTCGCTTTTGACTTATTTTAAGTTATTTTTATATTTGTCAAACACTTCCAGAAGTAAGAAACTTACTTAAAAGTAGATTTGACCAACTTTTAGGAGTCCGTTTGGATTGACTTAAAAAAAAAGTAGATTTTAAGTCAAAAATAAAAAATCAAATACAAATAACTTTTGAAGTCAAAAAATAAAAAAGTTGGGGGAGACCTACTTTGGGTTTTTGACTTATTTTAAGTCATTTTAAACTTATTTTAAGTTAATTTTTACCTTGTCAAACACTTCCCAATTTATTTTAAGTCATTTTTTATTTATTTAAAACTATTTTTATATTTGTCAAACACTTCCAAAAATAAAAAACTGATGTAAAAATAGATTTGACCAACTTTTAAGTTAATCCAAACACCCTCTAATAGATTATGATAATAAAACAACTATACATGATGATTTTGAGATCTAGACAATTTTATTAGAAACACTACAATTTTCGATTGACCATAATAGAGTTGTTTAAAAATTATACTATGAAATAGTTCGAGTTGTATACATTGTACAATACTATTACATTATAGCGTAGTAACATGTAATAGCAAATTATCTATTCTATTTTTGTATCTAAGGGCGTAACTTAATGATTAATGGAGTTGATTGAGAATTTTGAAATCTTAAAAGTAACCAAAACACTAGGTCAAGAAGTACAGGTTTTATAAACAGGGGCATACTAATAATTGTTTGTAGGGTTAATTTTGTTTTCTACCTTTTCATGATGGAATGAAAACAAGAGAGGTAACTTGGTGTTCGATTTCAAGTGGATAATTACCTATATGAGAATGAGGATCCAATATTTTATGATAATTATCATGGATTAAAAAGGAACATACTAATAGCAACACAAAAATTTCACACAAAGGTGTCTTTAATAGGTGATAAAAAGACGTTTAAAGGGAAGAAAAAACAATAAAAAGGAAATTCATATGATGAAAGGAAAATTTCAGTACATAATTTTTGGTTAGTTGACTAAGAGCAGATGGGGCGGACGAGTAGAGCGGCATTAATGTTATAGGTTTGATTCATCAATGTCAGTGGCTCAGTTATAGCTAGATTGATGTTGACCTCAAAATATATACCCTTAATTACTCAACTATATTCATAGTATCAGAATTTCAACCACCTGATCATTCTCATGAATCTCGATATATTTAGCTTACTACAATGAAATAGAGCCACTATAGGGATTGACAACATGACATATTCATAATATTTATTTTTTTTCATTTCAGATTATAATTGGAGAACAAATATTAAATTACATTAATTTTTTACCAACCAAATTTTCTAACAAAAGCAGATGGAGGAGGATTGTCATTAATAGCAAAATAGAAGCCATCTTCCTTAACTAACCAATAACATATTCCTTTGTTAGATCCTCCTGTTTCATGCCCACAAGCTCCAGTTTCTCTATACACTTCAAATTTAATGTCTTTCTTACCCCACCAAAAATGACAAAAGAACACCGTCTCAAAGAATATATTTCGCTTGAACGAGAAATGGAAATCATCATTGAATTTGGGATAATGCTTTCCGAGATCATCACTTCCAGATGCACAGTGATATATTAATTGAGGATCATTTTTTTCAATACCATCAACTACATGAACAGTAATAGCATTTGTTTGTTGAAGAAATAATAAAAATGATAAAACCAATAAGGAAGAAAAACTAATTTCCATTGAAAGAAAACTCATATTCTTATAATTATTTCAATGGTATACACCCTTATTTATAGTTGTTTCATAGAGCTTGTTTGACTTTTTTTTATTTATTTATGACTATAAGTCAAAAGTCATAAATTAGATTTTTTGACTGATAATTTTTTATTTATTTTTAACATGTTTAGGTAGTGATTATCCATGTTGGATCATCTTCTAATTAATATGGATAATAATTTTTGTCTTATATTTTGCTTTTCTCTCTATAACTATAAATCTAGGTAATTTTAATTGATAGTAATTAACTATGAGATAAGGATGACATAGATTAATATTATTATGATAATAAAACAACTATACAAAATGATTTGGAAATCTAGAAAAAATTATTTGGAACAAGACAATTTTCAATTGACCATAAGAAAGCTATTTGAAAATGATACTATAAATAATTCAAGTTGTATACATTGTATAAATTATTACATTATAGTGTAGTAATATGTCATAGCAAATTATATTTCATTTTTGTATTTAAGGGTGAGACCTGATGATCAATTTATAAAGTTGGTTGGGAATCTTAAGGTCTTATATTTAAATCTCAGCCCCTTATCACCTCAAATATCCTATAAAATTAGTTGAGATGTACCCAAATTGACCCAACACCGCAATTATCAAGAAAAATTATCTATTCTATATTTCAAGTTATCGAATTTGACTAGAAGAAGGAAACATGTACATACACACACATACAACAACAATAACAACACCAACACCAAATACAACAACAATACTTATGTCCCAATCCCAAATAAACCAGATTCAGTATGAAATTACTTAATTGTACATTAATCATCAATCTACTGCAACTCTCCTAATTTTTTATTCGAACTTGAAACCAACAATCTAACATAACATAACATAGGCAAGTTCGTATATTTATTTTATACAATTTCTTCTACAAAATCAAGATGCTAACAACATATCTCTTATAAGTTTAAAAGGCAAAAACATTTTTTGGTGATTAGGTAGACTTTCTTTTATCAAAGGTACTTCTTTGAATTTTTTCATCCAATTTTGCAAATTAGGAAATGAATTTCCTTCAATTAATTTGACACCTCCAACATCTTCTATAATTTTCAGCCAATGACAAATCCATCCAAAAGCTATATCCACTATTCCAATTTATCCTCCAATAAAAAATATATTATTTTTCTGATTTTTAAAAGCATTTTCTTCTATAATTTTCAACATTTCCAAGCTGTCCTTCACTGCCTTTTCTTGTTCTTCCCCTTTTGATCTAAATATCATCCAAAGAGATACACTCTGCAAAAGATTTTTGAAAGATAAAATTCATCATTAAAAATAAATGGAAAAGGGATTTGAAAAAAAAAATACCCTCATAATTATTATAGTGAATGTTTTTATTTATTTGTGTTAATGAATTTACTTAATATAAATATAAAATAACTTATCAAAAACCACTAAATTGTCTTTTTAGAATCTAAAACTCATATATATTCAAGATTTTGGATTTATCTCTACTGAAATGTACTCATCGAGAAGTGAAACATGACAACTAATATGAGACATGACAACTAATATGAGACGGGGCAGAGTAAAGATTTTGTATAAGCATATTAGATGGAAAAGAATCTTACCTTTTGTTCAAAATAATTCACCCAAAATCTAGCCAAAGCTCTTTATAAGGATAAATTGGTAGCAATGGATATTGATTTGGCCATATTTGATCAAGATATTCAAGAATGATCATAGATTCACAAATTGGTTTTCCATCATGAACAAGAATTGGGATTTTCTTGAAAATAGGATTATATTTCAAAAGCAAATCACTTTTATTTGCAAGATCTTCTTCTATATATTCATATGATAATCCCTTTAATCTAAGAGCCCATATTATTCTTAATGAATATGGGCTTGGCCATGATCCATGGAGCTTCAAATCTTGATCCATTTCTAAAGTTTTCTTTAATTTTCTTCATCATTTAGTGTCATTTTAAAGGAATGTTATGCTTGATCAACAAGAAAGTTTATAAATTAATTTAAGAGAAAGTTTAGAATAATGTACACTTTTTTCTTAATACTATAATAAATTTTGGTTGAAGTCAAATCATAATATGTTTAGTAGTTATCTTTACGAATTTATTATAGACTTTAGTCAAAGAGTACGTAGGCTAACCCCGTCATCATTATAAGTGAGGTGTGGAGAAGATAAAATGTAGGCTAATCCATCATCATTATAAGTGAGGTGTGGAGAAGATAAAGTGTACATAAATTTTAATTATCCTTATTTTGAAAAGATAAAAGATTATTTCTGATAAACCTCGATGCTAAACCCATTAAGCGTATATTCAAACTTTCATTCATATTATATAAATTACAAATTTTATTTTTGACTTTCTTTTTCTCAAATTCTTTTTTTTTCTTTTCATTTTTCTATTGGGTAGGTAGCTGATAGTTGTTAGTTCATTAAAATATTTTTCCTGTTCTGGGGATTAAATTTAATTGGTTCTTCTTTTTTTTAGCAAATGTTTGAATTTTGATTAGTTGCTTATTTTCCAATTAATTATACAATCAACATATATTGTATATATTTAGAAATTACATAAGAAGTATTATAACTCATTATAATTAACGAATCAAAATATTTAGAAGACATCTAAAAAAAACAATGATCAAACCAAATATTATTTCTATCAAAATGATAACTCGACAAACATATTAAAACGGAGGAAGTTATAATTTATTAAATAGTTGACAAATTAAAATTTTCAAGAAGATGACAATATCATCTCTCTCTGATTTTTTAAAAACACAAACATTTCATCATAATTAGGGAGATTCTCTTTGATGATTTGTTCTTCTTTGAAATTTTGTACCCAATTTAATAAATTAGGAAATAAATTAGGTTCCAATAATGTCACACCAATAATATCTTCAATAATTTCAAGCCAATGAGGAATTATTCCAAAAGTCAAGTCCACAATCCCAATTTTCTCACCACCAAAAAAATTATTTTCTTGATCTCCAATAAAGGCTTGTTCTTCTATGATTTTGAGCATTTCTATTGTTTCTTTGATTGCCTTTTCTTGTTTTTCACCACTTGTATAATACATTGCCCCGATACATGAACCCTATATGATAATATAGTTGATGTCAAATCGATTTGAGATTTAACGAGATAATTTAATTTCACAAATGATTATCTAACTTTCAGTTTATAATAAACATCACAAGAATTATTGAATATGATCGTATCACAAGAACAACATATATAGGTTGCAAAAAGTATAAATTTTTCTTATCTAAGTATAGTTATGTCATCAACAACTCACCTTACGTAATAACTTAGAAAACGAAAACTAATAGTATCTCATTTTTCGATCATCGTGAGTTTTTTTTAAGTCCAACGAAAAATGAGATTTTTTTTTAAAAAAAATGTTGTGTCGCGTGGATATTAAGTAAGATAAATTACCATGTTGAAGTAATAACCTCGTGTTTTCTTTGATATATAGGCATAATTAAGTTGTTTTTCTATTATCTACCGTAAAAATTACTCCCTAAAGTCGAACTTTCTTTGATATATAGACATATATAATTGAGTTGTTTTCCTATTATCTACCATAAAAGTTACTTTGTAAAGTCGAACTTTCTTTCATAAATAGGCACAGTTGAAATATTTTACTATTATTTATATAAAGGTTACTTTCTAAAGTTGGACTTTCGTGAGATACGCCAATTCAAATTAGTTGAGCTTTAAAACGAATATCGAACGCAAGATAGGATGAAAAACCATACCTTATCTCCAGCAAATTTAACCCAAAATCTTGCAATGGATCTATCAAGAGGATCAATAGGAAGAAGTGGATTTTGAGGCCAAGTATCTTCAATATATTCAATAATCACCATAGATTCAGAAATTACTTTTTCACCATGAAAAAGAATTGGAAATCTCTTAAAAGCTGGATTATATTTCATAATTAAAGAGCCTTTATTTGAATGTTCTTCTTCTATATACTCAAATGGTATTCCTTTTAGCTTTAAAGCCCAAATAACTCTATAAGTAAACAAATTATAAGATGTTCCGTGGAGTTTTACTTCTTCCATTTTTGATAAATTCAAGAACCAAAAACTATACTCTATAACTTATGCATATAATTGAAAGAATAGAAGCCCTATATATGAACTTATCATGTTATAGTTTCATGGACCACTTTGTTTTTTTTTTGTTTAAATCAGAGCTTAAGTACTGCATGATGACGATATATAAAAATACAAATCAGATAAGTTATAAAATAATCGCAAAATAATAATCTTTTATCAGGTGTTTGATATCCGCATAAGAATAAAGTATTTTTTAACAAAGACAATTTCATACTCATTATAACTCAGTGCTCAAATTCAAGAATTCGAGATCTCTGATTAAATAATATATGAAAGAGTAATTATCAATTCACTATTTTTCTTAGGAACATCAATATTCTACCACTACTATGGAACAAACATGCTTAACATCGAAGTTCTGATGGATTCAGTGCAAGAAAACCATGTTGATAACATTACTTAACAATATTGTAAAATTACTATACTTGAGCAGATGGTCTTTTGAAAGCAACCTTTTTACCTCTACGAGATAATGATAAATTTATGTACATTTAACCCTCTCCAGGTTCCACTTTGTGAAATTTCACTGAGAATGTTATTGTTGTATGATAAAATTACTAAAATCCAAAGATAGGATATGAATATGTTTTGTTTCTAGTTGCTACATGAGATTCCATTTCTTTTGCCCTTTATTTGATTTATTATATTGATAATATTAAATTTAATTGCACGGATCTCCTTTTGATAAAAAAAAAAAAAAAACTGGATAGAAAATATAATCATTTTATTTAGGTAGATCATGATTAATTATGATATAATTAAGGATTTAATAAATCATAAGAAACCATTCTAATTTCAGAGTTGAAATTGACATCATTCTGACTGGTCCCAAAAAAAAAGTTTAAGAAAAATAGATTAAATCATAAGGTGATTTGCGTATATTTATTTTTTCAGACTATATATGTTATTTGTTATTATTGTTATACATCAAATCTAATTATATTAGCACCGTTTATCTAAAAATCTCATTATTGCTATAATGAGGTGTTGTTACATTTGTATCCAATCATTTGACATTTAGATCAATCTCATTAAGTTATTATAAAGAAAAAAAACACAAAAACATTGTTTAATATTTTGATATTTTATTAATATTAATCATATTAAACTTTATCTCATAAATTATTAATTAATTCCAATCATGTTTTTTAACATAATTAAGCTGGAGGAGAATTATGACCTCCAAAATAAAAATATCAAAAAATTGCTGCTTTGGACCCCAATAAAAGTGACAGTAAAAACGAGTACCACCAAATGCATGCCAATATGAAATGTAAAATTAAATTCACCACCTACTTTAAGGTTTTGATCTTCAAGATCGTCATCTTTAGATTAACAACGAAATTTTAAGACAGTATCGTAGTTTGGAAGCATATCGAGGATGTGAACCGTTTATTCAGCGGTAAGGGGGAGAGAATTTGCAGTTTGAACGAGGATAGTTAATATGACTACTACTGAAAGTATTATGACTTTGGCAATGGAGAAATTTTTATAGATTTGTGTAGTGAATTAGTATATGTTTTATATTAGTTTTATTTTTCCACTTATATATAGTTGGTATGTACGATGGTTAGACGATTGAGATGGAAATGTTTATTCAATAATTTTTGCTAATTTAAAATGTGGACTTTGAGATAACACTATGAACAATTTAGATAGGGATATTTATTAAATAAGGTATAACTTTCATAAATTTCATAGGGTAAGGACTTTGTGTATCAAAATAGTCTAGTATGGTATTATCCTTCTATATGTAGAAGTTTTTGTAAGATAACTTACCTAATAACGACTTCGTGTATCAAAATAGTCTCAATATGGTGCTATTATCTTCTTAATTCATACAATGCTTAGGTTACCAAGAATTCGAAATCTAATTTTCCTACATTTTCAGAAGAGTTTTTGCCTATGCCATGTATGGTAAGACCAAATGAAGGTATATCAATTGCACCTGCACCACCTTTGACATTTAAACAACTACGTCTGAGTCTCAAACTATCACCTGTGATATCCACTAAGGAAATTTCAAAGAGCATTGCTCATAGTGTTACTACTACTACTAATAGTAGTAGTAGTAGTACTGATTTTGCAAGATGCATAATCCTTCTTATGTACATGACTTGGGTACTTATCTTAGTCTGCTCAAGTGTCCAAAATAAAATGAAATAGACCATCGAGACTAGCAACAATGCGAGAAAAATAAGAGAAATATATTTTCTTTCGTCCTAAATTATTTGTTGTGTTTCACTCTTTTATAGGTATATATAAAGAAATATTGATTACTATTTTATCATCATTTATGTTTTAAGATGTAATTTGTATTAAATATTTACTATATTAACATATTTGTAGTGTTCAAAACAATTACTACTAAGAATAATATAAGGAAAAAGTAATTAATTTTATCTAGATTTCTAAAATAATGAATAATTTAATTAAGATAATTATTCTAAAAATCACGATAAATAATTTAAGACGAAAATAGGACATACTTTGTGTCACACCCTCGAGCCTACACCCTGGACGTGGCCGGCACTCGAGAACCATTGCTGGCCCCAAGCGAACCCTTGGCCTAGCTAAACTCTCAGAGGAAGACTTAATCATCAATAAATGAAAATCAAATGTAAACTTTACTCAACTGTCTCAAAAGTAAACTTAGAATGTTTTAGAAATAACATTCAACTAGTCAAATAGACAACTCAAGTCTTTAAACATTTATAATTGACAATGGAAAAGACTCGTGAACTATTGTCTATCTATCTATGAAGCCTCTAATACTATTAGGGATGTCGATACAAGACCTCCGATCATTCTAACAAAACTGAATAATAAAATATAATAAAGGGATTCTCTGGAAGCAAGTAGGCTCACCAAACGACTTTGAAAATCGACTAATCAATGAAGTGTCGGATGCTGATCATGGTTACCTGTATCTGCATCATAAAAGATGCAGGCCAAATGACGCCATGTCACGCCCCGAGCCTACACCCTGGGCGGGACTGGCACTCGAAGACCATAGTTGACCCCAAGCGAACCATTAGCCTGGCTTACTTAACTCAGCGGAAGACAATATTCATATCTATAATGATCAATGAACTTAACTGAACTGAATAATAAAATAACTGAAAATGTTTTAAGGATTAAACATTCAACTTGGCCAAAAGTGGCAATCCAAGTCTTAACAATAAGAAATGATAATGAAAAGACTCAAAAGACTAACATCTAATTGTCTATGAAACCTCTTAAAACAACTGAGATAGATGTTGGGACAAACCCCACCACATCCTAATGAACTAAATAGAAAGCAATGAAAATAGATCCTCCGGAATGCAAAGAGGCTCACCGACTGACTCTGAACTGCTCACTGGAATGTCGATCCTAGTTACATGTGTCTGCATCATAATAAGATGCAGGCCAACTGGCATCAGTACATTGAATGTACGAGTACGCGAGTTGGAATGCTAAAACAACATAGGCTGGAAGGAGAATCTGAAAGAAATACCTACTTTGGCTCTTCTCAACTCATGAATACTTAACTGAACTCATTTCAATATAAAGCAGTTTAAAACAAGTGCAATATAAAGAAAAACTGTTTAAAAACATAATGTCAACTCTATGTATATTCAAGGATACAACAAAACTCTGAAATGTATGTGAAAATACAATAAACTGTGTATAT
>NW_006238946.1:2955812-2956898 GCF_000226075.1 Solanum tuberosum
AAACCTTAGCTCAAAGGCTATCTTGGAAATCAAAGTTTCCCCTTTTGCTTTATTTAGAAAGCGATTACTTTTTCTTAAAACTAGACCGAAGGCTTTTTGGAAATCTCAGTTTCCGTTCTTATTTAATGTGAAAACATTTTAAATCTCTTTGGGAATACTTAGTCCCCATATACTTTTGAAGAAATGAACTTCAAACTTTACTCTTTACTTTTTACTCAACTTTGAACTTTTAAGTCTTAAAACAAAGTTAAAACATTAGGAAAAGACTTTTGGAAAACTCTAAGAACATATCTTGACTTGACTCTTACTTCTCTTAACTTTGATCTTAACTTTCCTTGAATTGGATTATGGATTCAAGTTTCATGATCTCATGTTTATGGATGACTTTATGATATTTAGATGTACCTTAGAGTGTTGGAATCAACTAGAAAACGTAGGTACATCACTAAGGAACACGAACAAAAAGGTGGGGAACTAATGGGGAGAACTGGCGTCCCTAGCGCTCTGAGAGGCACGGGGAGCCAGCCCTCAAATTTCAGAGAACTTTCTATGGCGCTCTGGCTGGCGCGACGCGCCAGAGGCCAAAGTTCAGAGAAACTTTTGTGGCACGGCTCCCCAAGCCCTTGCCAAAAAACTCTGATTTTTCTCCTTCGTTTTTCATCTCTAAACCCTCTAAAATTCAATAGTTCTTTCCCCAAACACTTAGAATCATTTATACCCTCAATATAAAATAGATTCAACACAAAATTTCACCCGAAAACACGAATCAAATCAACAAGAGACTTCAACAACACAACCATCAAGAACTCAACGAATTTTAAGCAATGTTCTTCAAGAACTCACTTTCTTTGCATTCAAATAACCTAAATTTGTTGTATTGAAACAAGATTGGCGTGTGGGTGAACTAACCCAACACTATGTGATCTCACATACCTTGTAGGGATCACCCCCGACGAATTCCACTCGCAAAGCTTGAACGTTCTTGGCGATTTCTTGATTTCTCTCCTCTTTTCTCTTCTTTCTTCTCCTCTCCAAGCCCTAGCGTAAATTCTAATTTTCTAAACTGAATAAAGTCTTGTTTTACCC
>NW_006238946.1:2964441-2976350 GCF_000226075.1 Solanum tuberosum
AGTCTAGGGAGGTAATAGGTCCTTTAAGAAAGTTTAGTATCGCAACAGCAAATCCGATCAAAGTTGAGATATTTTTCAGACCTTTATGTTGTTTGTTATTGTTGTTATACATCAAATCTCATTATATCAACAACATTTATCTGAAAATTTCATAACTGCTATAATGAAGTGTTGTGATCATTTGACGTTTAGATCAACCTCATTCAGTCATTATAAACAAACAAACAAAAAAGCGAAAGCATTGTTTAATACTTCGATATTTTATTAATATTAATCATAAAACTTTTTCTTATCGTTATTAATTCCAAACATGTTTTTTAACATACGCTGGAGGAGAATTATGACCTGCAAAATAAAATCCATCACCTTGTACCATCCAAAAACAATCATAATGATTTGTAACTATATCTGTTCTTTCACATCCATTGCTAATATCAAAGTTAACAATATCAAATGTTTGTTGCTTTGGACCCCAATAAAAGTGACAATAAAAACAGTACCACCAAATGCATGCCAATGGAATGAAAAATTAAATTCACCACCTACGTTAAGGAACGGTCTCCAAGATCGTCATCTTTAGATTGACAACGAAATTTTAAGATAGTATCGTTATTTGGAAGCATATCGAGGATGTGAACCGTATATCCAGCGGTAAGGGGGAGAGAATTTGCAGTATGAACGAGAATAGTTAATATGACTACTAGTGAAAGTATTATGACTTTGGCCATGGTGAAATTTTTATATATTTGTCTAGTGAATTAGTATATGTTTTCTACTAGTTTTTTTTTTACTTATATAGTTGGTATGTACCATGGTTAGATGATTGAGATGGAAATGTTTATTAAATATTTTTTGCTAATTTAAAATGTGGACTTTGAGATAGCACTATGAACAATTTAGATAGGGATGCTTATTAAATAATTATTGCTAATTTTAAATGTGGGCTATTTGAGATAATACTATAAGAAAATAGCTAGGATGACCATTAAAGGGGTGTCAATGGTTGTAATAAAAAATATAATTATGAGCCTTGTAGGACTTTAACACATAATCTCAAGAAATTTTCCTAACGTCTTAACCATTAGACTATATATTTAATTTGCGTCAAGAGGTGTCAATACTTGTATATATATATTTATTAAACCAAAATTTGACCTCCATATACAATGTAATTTTCTGACGAAGGGGTGTCGCTTGACATTCCTCGGCTAAGGGTGAGTCTGCCCCTGGTCACTAGTAATTGGGTTTAAAAAATATATTTAGCAGTAATTAAACTATTACTATTAAATGTTAATGATTAATTGCCGTTAAATATTATCTTTAGTGTAGTGTAGAAATGTTTACTTAAATGATTTTTGCTAATTTACAATGAAGACTTTGAAATAGAGATGTTCATTAGCAAATAATTTTACCTAATTTTAAATGTGGACTTTCTTAATTAATATCTAATGCAAATATATTATGAATTGATGTTTTCCTCATCTATATTACGTACACGTTTTGTAGGTGTTTATTGTGTCAATGAATATTATTATTTTTTTATTTCTAAAAAAATGTGCATAAGTAAAATATTACTGATTAAAAATAAATGATTTTTTTTAAAAAAAAATCCCTTTAGTATGTGAAATTTATCATATTTGTTCCTTCATTTAATAGTAAATGAAGGTTCGTGTTTAAGGTATTATGTGATAAGAATGTGTCATCAACACTTAAAGATAAGTTTTATAAAGTGGTAGTTAAATCTATGTACATTGTTTTAGTAGGTAAAGAGTTGACCAGTCAAGAACCCACACGTTCAGAAGACAATGATGCGATCAAATGGATGTGGGTATACTAGGAGAGAAATGTCCTCCTACGAATGAGAAAACGAGGTTGAGATGATTTAGACATTTGAAGAAGAGATGTGCAAATGCACTAGTAAAAATGTGTGAATGGTTGATTATAGCATATTTAGGAGATGTAGAAGTAGGTTAAAGAAGAACTAGGATAAAATGGGGCAAAGTTAAAATAGACACAGACACACGATATGACATATTTTTAGCTTACTGAGTACATGACGTTACATTTGACACTAACACCTCACCTCAAGTTGATTAAAACATATTGACGTGCGACTCAAGATTGATTGTTGAGCTCCAAGTTGATTAGAGCAGGTGGACGTGCAACCCAAGATTGATTGTTTAACTCCGATGTTGAAAAGAAAAAAGAAGAAAAAAAGAGAGTACCAGAACATTTGAGTAGTGCGCTCTTTTACAACTAACTCCCTCCCCGGTAAAACCCAAACCCCGCCGGCCACCGCCTTCAGCCTTATAAAATCAACTTTTATCTTTGAGAAGTGATCAGCTCAAGATTCTTGATTTTCTGGACACCCTTTTACTGATTACTTCCAATGACAGAAACCAGAACCTGTGAGTTTGATCATAACAACAACCCAAAGAAGAACACCAGGAGTACTGAAGAACTCAAAGATGGGTTTTCTGGGTTGCCCTATTCTGAGGTTGAAGATGGGTTATCTAGGTTGCCATGTTTTGGGGTTGAAGATGATAAAGGTGAAATCTTGGAAGATGAGTTTTCTGGGTTGCCCTGTTCTGGGGTTGAAGATGGGTTATGTGGGTTGCCCTGTTTTGGGGTTGAAGATGATAAAGGTGGAATCTTGGAAGATGGGTTTGCAGAAAAAGGGAAGAAGAAAAGGAGAATTTGTGAAATGGGTCGGTTGAATGATCCATTAGTTGTTCTTGGGTCAGATATTATGTTGATGATTTTGAGCTGTCTTGACGCACGCAGCGTGGCACTGTGTCTCCTTGTATCTTGTGGGTGGAGGGGTATTGCTTCTTCTGATAAGATTTGGAGCTCCAAGGTTTGAACTTTCATTTAGTTGAGTCGTCAAAGTTTAGTTTTGGTAAATTAGGGTTCATTTCATGTCAAAACTTTGTTACTACAATAGTGTTTGCTTTGTTATATGGTTTTATTGGCGAAATTGTTCCTCAGTTGCAAATTTGTTATGCATTACTACTTATTTATCAAAATTGGTATATAGAACTTTTACTATGTTATAACACATAATGCAATACTTAAGGGTGACAGTAATGGAAATAGTTAGTATAAAATTTCTTGGGCACTTACCTGCTGTGCTATTACTCCTGTAGTTTTCATGTACTCGATTATTGTATTGTTTGTTTAGTTACTGTTCCTTTTTTTTCAAAATGTTTTTTCATGCTTTTTGTAATATTTTGCTATAGTTTCTTCACCTCCGCTATTTTTTTTAACCTGCTTTGAAATGTTTTATTGGAAACAACCTCTCTACCTCTTAAGATAGGGGTAAGGTCTGCATACACTCTACACCCCCAACCCCAAGTGGGATTACACTGGGTATGTTATTGTTGTTGCTGTTGTTGGTTTAGGAGTAGCTAACTGCTAACAGTTACATTATTGTTGGGTCAATTTTTGCTTGCAGGTCCTCTATGAACATTTCTAGTTGGTTTGTTGGGAAGATGATAAATTGTTGAAGATCAATTGTCTCTTATGTTTCTTGCTCTTAATTGCTTTACCAGGTACTGGAACATATATTCTTCAGGGATTATTCTTAAATTGAATCTTCCTTTCCTATGAAGAACATTGGATCTTCTTCAATTTTACCGTCTCCCCTTAGAGACTATAAATTATGTAAAAAGCACATTGTCTTTGTGTATCTTCTTGCCCATTTGATCTGGAGTTTAGCCCTTTTAAGAATACACATTGCGCGCTCTTTGCTAAAAGCTATGCTATGTTATCTTTAAAAAATCAACCACCTCAAAAGGAATTTTCATCCTTTACACATGCTTTAAAAAAGAGAAATTATCAGGTAATAACTTATAAAAGTGGAGGTAACCTTACTCAAATAGAGATGTGCTAGAAACTACATTTCAGGACTGTGAGGTTATTCCAGGAGTACCACTGACCACCCACCATAGGCTTAGTAGTCTTAGATGTAAAGCTTAATGACAGAATTGAAAGCAAATGACTTGCAAACAAACTGCTAATTAGGTAGTGGACTTAAAGAGTACTAACCAGTTAGCATTTCAAGGGAATCTATGGAAGAAGGGATCTTGGGACGTTGAGGAAAACTATGTCAATACACTCGACGACTCTAACCAATTGATTGTGGAATACGGCCTTCTGAAAGCATAGAAGACTAATGTCTATGAACCACAGTGTTGGGAGTTTGAACCCCTTCTCATCAACAACCGGCCTAAGAGAAGTACCTTTTTTCTGAGATTTGAAAATTTGGGTCGAGGAAGGGATTACCAATGTGGAAATCCCAGGTTTCAACCTCTACTATAACACTTGATGTGAGTCCATCTACTTCAGCCTTGATGGTAGGATTACCTTGTCGTCCTATAAGATTAATGGCTATGAACCATAGTGTGGAGTATGGCCTTCTGAAAGCTTAGAAAATTAACGGCTATGAGCAACCAGGGTGTTGGGAGTTTGAAACCCTCCTCGCCAACAATCAGCCTAAAAGGAAAGTAAGATACTTTCTAGGGGTTGAAAAAGTAGGTTGAGGTCTGGGATTAAAAACGTGGAAATCCAAGGTTTCAATCTTTAGTTATAACAGCACTTGTGGGTCCATCTACATAAGTCATAGTGGTAGGACTACCATGGTGACTTATACTTGTGAGTTGGACAGGCTGCACTATGGAATAGTCAAGGTGCATGTGACCCGGACACCATTAATGAAGAAAATAAAGAGAAAAAAAATCGTAACTTGGGATACAATATGCTATACAATTGTAATACTTTTTCTTGGAGTCATCAACAGTTCCATAAAGGTGTGAGTTTTGCTCAGTATTTGTTGTTCCCTTTGCTCACTATTTGTTGTCTCCTTTCACTACATGTTAATAATTCAGAGTTCATCCTTTGTAAAATGACATCGTCTGCCATCCTGCTCTAGCGAGTAAACAACAGTAAAAAGCTAAATATGAATAGATGAAGTCACGTGCACATTTATTTACAAGCAGATCAATGATCTCTTTCTTGGCATCTCTTTGTAGTGTGAAGAATTATGGCAAGGCAAAACACATTTACCTCGGATAGCAAAAGTCAATGATTTATCGAAGTTGGCAGTTTACTCACTGTCCATAATGGATGGTAAACGTGTGAGTATTGGAACTCTCTCCTTAGCACTTGCACATACAAAATCTGTTACCCTTTTCTTTTGATTTGTCTAACGTTACTTTTTCATATATTATATGTCTTAGAAGCGAATAAGAAAGGAGGATTTATATGATCACGTGTGGGAGTTCCATTTCACCGAGGTATGAGCTGAAGTGCCTATTTCATATTTCTACTTTCCAAGTCTAACTTTGATTTACTTACCAATTTGAAGTCCATGAATAGGCATTATCCACCCATAGAAATCATGCATGGCTGCAGCGCGCACCAAATTGAGTAGGTAGAGTTTGTACGTGCTTGAGAACACTTCAAATCTGTCCGATTGAAGTTAAAACGTCCGAAATTTTTTGAGGGATCGGTCACTTTGTGTAGCTTTGCAAGTGGTTGGTAAGAATGCATAATATCTTGCCTTATTTCTTGTTCATTATGTTCAACCTTTTGTTCTTCCAAAAATTTACTGGTTTTATTGATGTCACTGGTCAGTTTCATAGAGCTTCTGCCAAATTGAAAACGGTTTGCTTGGTTCTGTCTCCTGTAAGTGCTATTTGAACCACCCTTGCTGCTGCCTTTGCTTGTTATTTCTTCACAGTTTAATGCCTCTTGAATCAATAAATCTTTTATTGGAAACGAGAGAAAGGAAGAGAAGGTCATTGAATTTTTTGGTTTGACAAGAGTGAAAAAAGGAAGTGAAGGAGAAAATATTTCCCTCTTTTCCTTTCCCTAGTTTCCGTCATAGGATAAAATAGATAAACATAATCGTTGTATAACTGCAACCTATATTACTTCTGTCGACGACTCCTTAGGCGGCTCCTGAGTATTGGCGAATGCTCGATCCCTACTGGAACGGAACAGGACGTCCCCTGCGCCGTTATTTCCTTCCAGATGGAAGTCAGACTGCAGAACCAGATGACAAGATATGGGGTGGTCATGAGTCTTGCTACTCCATAGTAACTAGCGTGCTTGCAGATGGGAAAATAAGAGCACACTATGTGAGGATAAACCGTTGGCCGCCGATGTATGTGACAAGGAAGGAAGATTGGAGCTGGGAGATCTCTAACAACTTCTGTACCTACAGGAGCATACCAGATGCTGATAAAAAAGATGGGACTGGACCTTTGTTTCTACTTCACTAAGCCTCTGCTACTTATGCAGTAGTAGTATGTGCTTTGAAGCCAAACTATGGAAATGTTTGTTTTGTCTTTCGATGGAGTTTGTGTTTGTTTGAATAATTGTAAGGCTGTGAATGGAAAGACTACCAGGCCTTTTGTAAAGTACATTTTGTTGATACTAATAAGTCTTCCAAGTTTTAATTGTTGCTACTTTCTACAACTGTTCATGAGAGCTTGGGGCTTAGCTTAGCAGTGTTCATGAATTAATTCGACTGTGAATGTTTGCCTAATACTTTGTCCTAACGTCCATTTAGAAGTCACTTATTAAAGAAATGGTCTTTATGTGTTTGGTGATATTGCAATTATCCATAACCACATTTATTCATCGCCTTGAAATTGGGTATCTATAGAGAATATTAGAGAATTTAATCACCTCCATTGATCTTCCTGTTTTGTTTTGAGAAAAGACATTCCATCTTTCTGTGTTAGTTGAGGTTATTTGCCTCTGGCATGGCATAGGTTTACCATACAAACACCATGGGATTATGTAAATTAGTAATACGACAGTTTACTGTTAAGGAAAGTGAAAAAGAAGTGATAATAATTAGGAAAACAATCTTTAGCATAACTCAATATTTGTCAGAAACATTCAACAATAACTTCTGCTAGATTTGGCTTCTCCTAGTGTTTAAGGCAACTGGAAAAGCCACTTCCATATTGTAATTGGATAAAACACTTTGAAAAGATAGATGATGATTGAAATATTGGAGACAAGGACGTCTATTCATTAAAACGATCTGAATCAACTATTAGAGAACATGAACTTGCATTGTCTCTTATAATCCCAACTCGTAATGCAGATAGGAGGGAGAATGCTAATAGTGTTAAAGCAAATCCTGTAACATCATCTTAAACATGTTGCACAGATTTTGCAGATACAATTTTATTCCAATGAGGAAAGAAATCCAAAGGGAAGTATGAACTCCACTGACATGAACCAGTTTTTCGTGCTGCATGTCCTGGAAGCTTTACCAGCATCTTACCAGACATCAGGACGAAGCTCTCCAGTTGCTGGTGGCATCCATTTCCCAGAGTTGTAAACACTTTCACCAACTTTCCAACCGGGAACATCCTTCATGATTCTCGCCTCTTCTTCAAGATACTTCTTCCACTCTATAACAAATCTAAATAAGCAAAAAAAAAAAAAAAAAAAGTAGAATAAATTATAACAAGTTCAAACTAAAATAAATAAACAGGAGCATGGAATGGAAACAAATTCAAGAAGGCTCACCTTTCATCTTCTTCAGCTTGAAGCATGGGCAAGATAGCCCTTCGGGCAGCATATTTTTCTTCCTTTATCACCCTACATAATGAAAATATTATCAGAACTTCTTCTAAAGAAGTTTGAGATTGACGGTGGTTTTGGGAACTATGGAGGTGTCAGCCAGTGCACATATTCCAAAACATAAGAAGGGAGTTTTAGGTATGTCCTCAGATCAAACAACTTCTCCAAGCTCCTCCAAGAACCCCGATATCAGAGAACTCTGACTCCTAAGTTTTCAGAGCATGGATAACAAATAATGATCCAACATTGGTTAAAACACCATCACTGATGCATCTAGCCCTGATATTATGCTCAAGTGAAATGGACCTTGGGACTATTTCAAATCCAAAAGTTAGCTCATGAATTGAAAATACTCCACTACCATATAGAAAGACAAACAGCCCACACCCTCAAACAAATGTATGCGTAAGGTGAGAAGTGACCAAGACAATATATAGATATTAGAACACAGACCCCCAAACCATGTGGGGCTTAACACGGGCATGCTCCATTTGGAGCATAGATGAAATAACATGGCAGTTTAACACTAGGTAATTAAACACAAGGATAGGTTTGGCTCTAAATACCAAGTTGAATTGTGTGACTACCTTATCTCAAAACTTAAAATTATTAGAGTGAAGACATCTTTATTTATTTATATTAGGTCTTCAATCCAAACAATTGATGACTAATGTAAATAAACAACATCCAGAGTCCCACAAGCAGTGGAACTTCATCCTTTTATGAGTTAATCATATGATAAATGCTTAAACATGAGTTTACATAAAGAGAAAAAGCAGGCAACACAAAATAGATTTTCAAACATGTAGAAGGAATGACATGCATGCTGATTTGAATCATTAACAATATCATAGGTGAATTGTTCATTGTGATTTCACTAATTACCAACATCCCTTTGTTGGAAATATCACAGATTATTATATGACACAGGATAAAGCCAATTCCATAGATCCAATTGATACTTCTGGCTAACCAGAGATGTGAATATCTTAGCTGATAATTATTTCTAAGAAGAATTCCCCCAGCTGGTTATTCTATGTTCATGTTTATGGAATATCTGAACTATATGTGATTTATCCAAATATAAAAAGAAAGAATGTGAATTCCAAATAAATTGTGTAGTTTAATCCCTCTCCATTTTGGCTTATTTTGGATCATGCCCCAGCCATCAAGTAAGCCTATATCAACTGCATTTTTTAGACAGTTGACAAAGCCATCAAAAAAGATCTGGAAAATGATTCCAGCAGTCATTTTTCAGGTTGTTTGGAATGAAAGAAACTACATGTGTTCTGATGGAATATCAACTGCAAAATTGATCATAGCTAAAAGCTAACTTTAACATGGGAAGTACGACACTATGCTAAGAGATTATCTTTTGTATTTCAAGGAGATTAAGATCATTAATTTACTAATTGATTCTCACAGTATAGAAAGAAAAAGGGGGGAGCACATAAGAAGATTCACTAGTACTATAGTTATTGGTGACAATCACAACCCTCTACAGTTGAAGATTTGTAAACTGGTGACACCTATCCTCCCACCCCACCGCCACCCCCAAACCAAAAAATGCAGACAAATAAATTTTCAAGCTGATGAAAAAAAACTGGCAGTTTCAGGAGTCTTGGTTTGCTAGCTATTCTGGGGACCTAATAATACTTTCATAATCACTGAGTTTCATAGACCTTGAGGACTGAGCTGTCTCTGTCTTTCACTTGAGGATGCCATAAAACCATGCTAGAAAAGAGTATACTTGCTTGGCTGTGACTCTAACCAATTCTAGCATCAAACTCTTTTCTAGGACTTATTTGGTCTATGCCTCTATGGCGGCTCTGTGTTTTGAGTCTTCACACCTTCCTTCTCTTAGTCTCTTCTTCATGATCTGAGTTCGGATTCTATGAGTGAGAAAAACTTTTCAGGTTGGACATGAGAATCAGTAAAGCTCTGGCTTTGGACATTGGATTCTTGATGACGACTTTCCTCACTTTCAAGCCATTGAATTTAAAGGCATTATCATCTCCACGAGATAAATCTTTATGGTGTAGCCAAATGAATTATAAGAAAGAGATAACTAATGAAGACAACTTCATTTTTTTTATTGTTAATGAAAACTTCTCTTAGGATTATACATTCCCAATATCTCCATCCAAAGGTCCAAGGGTTTGCAATAACTACACGATGACAGTTCACCAGATCATCAAGACAGTCACAATTGGCTAGATCTTAAAATAATATCCTGCACTATTTCTTCTTCTTTTTTCCTACGTCAGAGAAATGTCCTGTGGGATTCTATTCCGACTTTGGTTGGCCAACAGGTTTAAGACTCCAGGGACTATGCGTCCCCACCCATCTACAGTCTACCCTCCAACCAGCTTAAATATCCTGCTAACTATAAACTCCATTATCTTTCACTCCATCTTAAATTCCATTTTCGAGGAAACCTATCATTCAAAAAGATGATTCATCAGATTTCTGACTACTCTAGGCAGTTTACCAAATATTCTTCTTACAGAAGATACACAACTCAAACGGGCCATAACATGAAAACTGACATACGCAATACCTTAAAGGCTTTCCTATTAGCAGAGGAATCCTCATTAAAATTCATTCATATCTATAAGATCTACAGTCACTGCAAGCACCAGGACAATTGCTGGAGTCTGTCCCTTAGAAAGGATGGAATACATTTAGTTTGATGATCTATTATTGCTTACCAGATACAAATCTGTTAACTGGTGTTTCCATCTCAAGCAGCTTCAAAAGCACTGGAATATGTTAAGGGGATAATACATTCTATTGAACTTAACGAAAACAACTCAGAAGTTCGGATATCCAGAATGCCCCTTCCATTTGGAGCAAACTTTTCTATCTACTGTGAAAGGATCCTGATTTCGATGATTTTGGAAGTATGAGAAACAATCACAGCCAGCATGCCACATTGGGTACTAGCTTTTATTTCACAATCAGACAACCAGCAAAATAAACATTCTGGTTCTCCTCTAACTGAAGCAGTTCTGCTGCTGACGGGACGTCCATAGGTGCAAAGAAACAACTTCTTAAAGTAGCAAACACTTGCTTCAAGTCAACAAATGACAAGATTATCAATGATGGACGCATATCTTAATAGAAAGTAATAAACCAAGACCAATTTGTACTAACACGTAAAAGTAACCTACTCAAGATATACTTTTTCACAGAGTCATCGCATTTCTGCTGAAGTGTACACTCATCACCAGAGATCAACACCCTTGCTCAAGGACTGGTTTCAAGTCTACCACTTTCCATTCTTAAACTCAAAACTCGGGCTTTTGCTCATCATGAATCACAACCTTACATCAGAATCAGAATCCACACGTTTTAGAAACCTTTTCTTCAATCTAATTCCACTTGCCAATTCAGATGAAGTGTCAAACTTCACCTACCTTCATCAAATTAACTAAAAGAAAAAGAGCAAGAAGCTCGAATTCTTAATCAGCTCAACTCAACCAAAGCACACAAATTCAGTAACATTTTAGGATTTACCAGGAATCACAATTAGCTATCACCCACATCATCCCAAAAAAAAAAGGAACCAACTTTTTCAGAAACAACAAAAAATCAACACATACCCAGATCAAATCAAACCAAAATAAACACACCCAAATTAATTTTCTTCTCATAAACTAAAAAAATTCGATTCATACCTTCGCTTCTTATTTCCTACGCCGACTTGGTACATACCCCAAGAGAAAACTCCAAAAGCAGTAAGGAAAATAGCCATAGCACTTGGACCAGTGTTAGGGATCCGGCGAGCGAATCGAACCGGTGCAAAACCGCCTGGTGGTGGACCGTCTTGCAATAAGGGCATGTCTTTCACGCTAGCCATTCCGGCTTTCTTCCTTATCATTGCCTCTGTCATTTTTCCTACAGTGTGGTTTTCCCTCTGTGATGGAACACTCTGATTTTGAGCTGCTTTTGAGGGTTACAGTGATGGAGATTGAAAGGAACAATGGAGAAGAAAAGTGCGATTTGGAAAATGGTTGAGAAGAAGAAGAACAGATGATGGTAGAATCGGGCCGGGTTGGGTCAGGATATTGACCAATGAGAATTTGACACGTAAGCTTGACCCTGAGGGTGATATTGTGAAATTCCTAATAAATATGCTTATTTATTTTTTAAGTGTCAAAAACACATCGGTGTGGTTTGGTCGAGTGTACTAGTAAAAATAGTGTATACGTTAATTTTGTGTATTAATAATTTCTTATTTGGTACATTTTTTCATGTTATGTATAACTAATGTCTGCATAGTTAGGGAGGCAATGGGGCTG
>NW_006238946.1:2977644-2979766 GCF_000226075.1 Solanum tuberosum
GTTTAAGGCTATGTGGGGCGTGGCGGTTTTAAGGTTGTGTGGGACAGGTTGATGTGAGATTTTTTTAAACTAATGCGGAGCAGGGCAGATTGTGGGTATATGTAATTTATGTGGGTTTAAACTTAATTTTAAACTTTTTATATGTTATAAGCACAACCCATCCCGTCCCGCCCTGTAGCGCCCCATTGTCATCCCTATGCATTGTTATACACTCTATTGCGAATTGAGGAGTGTATTACTAGTACCATGAATTTTTAGGTATTAGTAATGCAAAGAAATTTAATAATTTTTCCTCAAAGACACTTTTACATCTTTTCCATCATAATTGTGGAGGATCTTTTTGTAAATAAATATTTGTATATAATGCCTACTTATTTTAATGCATTAAACCAAACAATGCATAAAAAATAATCTATCAATAACTACTACAAATATAACTAATACAAACATTACTAATGTAAGCATTACTAATACACTCTATTGAGCATCACTTTTATACGCTGTACCAACGATCCCTTAATTGTTAGTACTATTTTTTCTCTACCTGACTTATTATTATTTATGTATTCAAATAAGATTGTGATAGTTTGTATAGAAGAAAAAAACAATAAACCATTACATTTAAGGAAACAGAAAGCATTACATTCAAGAGAAATATTATACAATTTTCAAAGCATAAGAAATAATAGGTAGTAACAATAATAATGAATAATAAATTACACTAATACGATTAATACTATTTGCTGATTTGCTATAAAAGGGGACTAGGAATATTGCCTTCTAGAGGTATTATAGAACTTAAAAATGCTTCAACTGTGAAGTCAATAGTAAGATTATGCAATTTTCAAAGCATAAGAAATAATAGATAGTAATAATAACAATGAATAATAAACTACATGAATACGGCTAATACTATTTGCTAATTTGTTATAAAAGGGGACCATGAATATTATCTTCTAGAGGTATTATAGAATTTAAAAATGCTTCAACTGTGAAGTCAATAGAGATAATATTAGCTCAATTTTCTAACTATAGAAAATGGATAGTCTCAACATTAATTAACTGTACATAAAGTTAGATAAATTCACATAGTTAATAAAAAAAATTGGATCTTTTTCCTTTTATTTTACCTTTATACAAGCACATTATATTTCTCTGCATAGGGAATGCTCCATAAACTTATTGCTCTAATCCACCAAAAGAGAAAGAAATAAATAATCAGGGCCACAAATATTTCGATTAATTAGTTTATATAATAAGTATAAAATATATAATTTTTGTATATTCTCTATATATTATACATATCTATTTAAATAGTGTATATTTACATTTTATCGAATAAACTAGTTGACTGAATGTCATGACATAGATAAAAGGGAACGAGTAGGCAAGCCCCTCATCTTCTGCATATCTTTCTTGTCCGACATCATATGAATTACTGAACCTACATGCAGGAATAATAATGCTTTAAAAAAGGCGCGATTCATTAAGTGATGCTAACCAAATAGATAGAAATGTCGCAAGCAAAGATGATATAACTTAATTGACTGCAAGTTGAATAAGCTACAACCTTTTTTAGATCATTCAGTATTATTCCGGTGGTAGCCGCAAGAAATGCCATCATAGCTATATGTCACGTCCCGCCACGTCACAGTGAAATTTTGCGTCCGGATAGGGGCGGAAGGGTCTAGAGTTGTGGAGAGGTTTCCGGAAGACTCTAGAACCCTTTAGATTATTCAAGAAGGCTAGAGAATTCTATTCTCTAGAATAATTTAGATAGTTTCAAGAAAGCCTTAGAATTCTCTAGAGGTATAGAGAATTCTAGAAGAGGGGCTTTTGTGTAAATATTAGAGGGACTTGTAAGTAATTTTTATTTGCACTTTAGTCCTTAGGATTTAGTATAAATAGGTGGTGCCATTCATTTGCAAGGCATCCAACCAAGAAAGCAACCATCCAAGTTGTAAGCAATCTTCCAAAGCCAATACAAAAGCCTTCTTCCAAAAAGCTCTCTTTAATCTTTCTAAGTCTTCCTTTACATTTCCTTAGCGGTCTTAGCATAAAGGGCTTACTTGAGCTTACAAGATCGTGAAAGATTCGTGAGTAAGTTGTCAAGTGCCACACG
>NW_006238946.1:2980252-2980461 GCF_000226075.1 Solanum tuberosum
GAGCACGATTGAGACCATGAAGGCCGAGATGAAAGCACTCAAGGAAGGTGTGGCAGTTGGAGGATCATCGTCGCTCGATCGAGATAGGGAGGCCAGGGTCGAGGCTCCCAAGCCACCTATGTTCAGAGGCGTTCGTGACGCGCAAGAGGTGGAGAATTTTCTTTGGCATTTGGAGAATTACTTCAAGTGCAACGGGCTGAAGAGCGACG